>NW_009734731.1:0-86684 GCF_000703405.1 Apaloderma vittatum | reverse complement strand
TGAATAAAAACTGGGCTGGAGGAGCTATTTTCACGCGTTATTTATTTAAAAGCTCTACCTTGCATTTCATACTGAGGCATCGATGTGTCGGGCTGCCTTGGGACAGCATCTCAATGCTTACAAAACCGCAATGTTAAAATTTTCAATGCATTTGATCATCTTCACAATTCAATTCTCCTGCCTTTATCCCCTCACTTCATGCCATACAGAAGGGTGAGGTTCAGGTAAGAAAGATGAAAAATTGCATTTTCTTGACAATCACCAATGTATTTTACTCCTCCCCACACTGCTGGTTGGATAACATTGAAGGCCTGACACTTTTTAAAAGCACCGAACACATGAAATTATTGAAAGCTGCTGTCTGGGCTCAGCACCTCTGAAGGGCAGACAAAAAATGCAAAAATATCCTGGATTACCTTTATCCACAATTTTTAATATTTATTTGTAGTAAATCAGCACCAAGACAGACACAAACCCTGCCACAAACAGAATATATAATACCCATCCCACCGGTCCCTAATGGGGGCAGGGACAAAGCTTTCTCCATGGCTGAGACGAGGCTTTTTCCTTTGTTCTGCCCTTCTCTGTAGCAGAGGGCATGGTCTCCCTTTGCAGTAGGTTTTACTAGACAAACCTCTGCTTGTTCAAGGCTCCAAAAAAAACGGTGATGCCCACAGTTTCAAGTTTTGTTCCTCAGGGAACTGAGAAGTGTTTGGCAGCCCACAGGTTATGTGTACATCTGAGGGTTGTGTTTTACAGACTTTTCTCTACTAAACATTTAGTGTATGACCATGTGCACCTACAGCAGAAAAGATAATTTTCAGCGTTAGGTTCCTAAGCAGATAAAGCAGGAAGAGGACGGGAAGGAAAACAGCAACTTAAGGATGTAAAGTGACTTACTGAAAGGCATGGCAGATCAGGGGTAGAGCAGGGAATGAAAGGCTCAGTCCTGGTTTTGAAGATTTCCCCTCCAATCAGCATCACTTCAGTTTCAATGGAGGAAGGCTGGGAGGGCTCGAGCACAAAGGCATCAGATCCTTCAAGGGCAAAAACTCCACTAGATGCGAAAAAGCCTTTCTTGAAGCATTAGAAATCTGGGAAGGAAAAGGCCTTTCTCTGAGGCATGAAAGTCCTTTGAGCTGTTACACGGATGGCAGATCCACTTAATTCTGAAAGCTGGTCAGCCAACATCTGACCACCACCTCCCATCTTCCCTCCCTCACATGGAGTCAGGACTCTGGTATCACGCCCCAGTAAAAGTGATTTGAGCCAAACCTGGTCTGGAATTATAAAGACAGCAGCAGCTTTTCTAATTAAATATCGTTGGGTTCATTCCAAAGTTGGGGAGTTGAGCAGATATGGTGCTCAAAGCCTCACCTTAGGATTTACTTCAGCTAACACGTTACTCCAAGTAGGAAAAGAAACTGAGCCGTTCGTCTCACTCCCTCCCAGCCTGCCTGACACTGATACAAAGCACCAGCCACTTGGACAAGTCCTAGGTAAATCCCAGATTGGATTTCTCTACTTCCTCAGAACTATGGTTTTGACAAACTTCCCATGACACTGGCAAGACACATTTGCAGAAACCCCAGCACAGAATATTTCTCTATACAAATAAAAAGTAATACTTGGAGAGAACAACGCTGTACAGGCACGGAACAGCACAGCTTTCTCTGGATGGACTGACAATGCTGTTTGATGCATGGAAGAAATCCTGCTGGAAATGCACTGGATTTACTATAGACGTGATGCTTAAGTCCTAAGATCTCTTTGTATTCAGGACAGATAAGCAAAACAATAATTCTTCTGAAAATAAAACCATTTATAAAATTTCTTGCCCTCAAAACAAGACTGACACAAAGTGGAAAGATCCAAAACTGCTTTGAAAGAATTGGACACATTTATTTTGTGCTGTTCCCCATTTGTGCTGTTCCCCCATTTCTGGGCTGACTGAAAAGCAAGTAACTCCCAATAACAAATTACGGCTGCCTCGAATATACATGAAATCAGGCTCCTCTTTGTAATTCATGGATATTTTGTACTGCACGTGTCACATAACACATAGTTTTGCTATAAGAGGGGACACCTTCTGATGCTGCAGTTTCTAGAAGCTGGCAGTGTGACACATTCTCTGAACAGTTTAGGGGTTCAAATGCTCCACAGAAACATTTGCCCTGATGAGCCCAGTTGTAAAGCTTTAAACGCTCACTTTGGTGTAAATGAGCTTGTTTCGCCAAAGTTTATGGAGTGATGTTGATGTGTATCAGCAATGATTTGGCTCACCCTGTCTGCAAACAATGTAATGAGAATTACTTACCTGTACAAGTGATCTGTCAATATAAATACAAGACTGCAGACCTTGAACAAGGTTAAGAACTACACAGAGTAAGATCCTCAAGAGCCTAAGTCACTAAGTTCACTCAGACACTTGTGAAAATTTCATCTACTGAGCTATATACTCCTGCATTGTCCCTAACAACATGTACAATGGAGTGAAGCAGGTGGGAAGTGTATTAAGAGGCAGGGTTTAATAGGTTTAGCAAGGATTAATGGACAGCCTGACATTGAGAGGTTCATGAACAGCACTGGGCCACACTGTATGCAACATCACAAGGACTTCTACAAAAGTGGATGAATAAACAGGCTTAGCTAAAATAAGGCCAGGTACATACACCATAGGCTTCTGCTGGCACAGCCCTCTCCTTGAAGGGTGAGAAGAGGTGGGTCTTTGCAGGACAGTGCTGTGCCAGCAGAAGCCCCTCTGTGCAAATATGTTTGTACTGGCAGCACATGCTTTTGGTTGGAAAGCTTATTCCATGTGTGTGCACTCCAGGGAGAAGTGTTACTAAAACAGTGCAAAGAACAGCTTTGCCAGTACAGCTGATTCCATAGCAAGCGCACTTTGTCAGTATGGTGGGTTTTTTCCCTGAAAAAGCACTTCTAGTGTAGCTTTCCTAGCAATGCTTAGGTTAACCTTAGTATTGACTCCAGCTTTCACCTAGGACTCAGAACTGGAATTTGCAAAGTTAGGACAAGCTCCTTGAAAATAGATTACCTCAACCTATTTTGTGTTCAGGCAGAGCTTTGTGTCTTGGCCACGTTACTTTGCTGTGAGATCTTCAGCAGCCATGTGATGCAATCAGTTCTCACTGTTCAGACACACATAGTGACAAACTAAAAGCATAAAACCATGAGCATCTGTATCACACAAGTACCAAAGACAAATAAATGAGGCATAGGATTTAGTTATGGCTAAGGAAGGGCTGCTGTCAAGACATCAAGCGTACTTTCCAGATGAGAATGGGCAAGCTCTGAACCCAACTGCTGTGCTGCCTTGTACAATGCCGATTATAATCAGACTGACAGTTGCCCACCCTGGCAGCAAGCACTTTTGGGGGGTTTTAGGCCAGAGATGGATTAAAGTAGACACTGAAATGTAATATTTTGCTGTCTAAATGCCCAATTTTCTCATAAATAAAATTACAGGAACTCTAAATAATGTATTTCAGATGCTAACCCTTTGAAGCGGGAGGCACTCTTCAGTCCAGCCTCGTGATGGAGAAAGAAAGAACAGCTTCTAAAAAGAGGCTCTCTGTAGACTACTCTAAATACTGTCCCAGTCTCATTACCTGGAGAGAAAAATGCAATTGGCCATCAATTAGGAAGAGGTTCCCACTGAACATGTAGAAACTCAAATTCATTGTTAGCTCATTAAATGTGCTAACATTTGTAAAGGTTCAAATGGGCTTTTCAGGTTTCAACCCAGCAAGAGATTTATTCCTGTTGCTTGTTAGATAATTGTCAATTAATGAGTTTAAATGCTATGTGGCAGCCTAAATGAGGAACTAACAGCTCCTCACAATCCAATAAAATCAGGTGAAATAAAGATAAATTGAAATGTTTTACACACTATTCCAAATAAATGACACTTGGCAAAGCACATGTGTATTAAAAATGGATGATTTCAGAGTCTGTGCACGGGCATGCTTTATGGCTACAGCCACCAAGAAAATGTCTTACGAGATGGCATGCAGCATTTCCAAGTGGCAGTGCATCAAGCAAGACCTTACCAACCTCAGAAGAAGAGTAAAGACCTAGCAAACAGACTACTTTAAAGACTTAGAGATATAGCCAGATCATTTACAATCCAAAGCACATGTATGTTTTCCTGTATTTCTCATTTTCACAAAATGTTAGTGACCGGGGCATTTATTCAGAACTAGCCTGCACAGGTCTGAAAAGACCACACTGTACCTGCCACACATCACTCTTCTCTCATTCAGGGATCCCTCCCCTACCTGCATTCACCCAAGGATCCAATGCCACTGCGCGATGCACAGAAGAGGGGAAAGCAGACTACAGCGGTTATTTAGACATAAGCATCTTTGTAACAAGAAGAAAGGTAAATACTTTGCCTGAGGCCCTGGCAGAACACACCTAACTTCCCTAAGTACATCAACGTCTCCAGCTTCTGCAGGGGAAGGTGCTGGAGTTTGCGGGTGCATCACTAACATCCGTTATGCCGTGCTGCCTACCCCGACTGACAGCAGGCTGGGGATGCGGGAAGAGGATCAAGGGGGGATCTGACTTGTTGTCCCCCCAACAGAGATCCCTACCATGTGAAGAGGGGCGTATTCTGTACCTCCCAGAGACACTTCATGGTGAATTTACTACCTGACAATCAAAAGGAAAGGATGAAACAATGGGCAAAGAATAGTAGAAGATGGAGAGATGGGGTAGAAAAGGAAGGAGAGGGGATGTACTTAGGCTGCCATTATTTAAAAAAAAAAAGATTACAAAAAAAAATTAAAAGATTTGTTAGATTTCAGATTTGTAACCATTCTTAGGTAGTTTCAAAGAGCAGCAGACCAGCATATTTGGATATAGAGAAATAGAAAAGGAAAAGGGCAGCTGCAGTATTCTGTGATAACCTAAAAAAAAATCCCCTCATACAAGAAAAAGGTTGGATGGCTTAGTTAGTTAAGATACCAGAAACTTCTGAAAAAAAATAGACTAGTTTCCATGCCTGAATCAGACCTTATCTAAAGGTAAACTGAGGTGTCAAACCAGACTGCAATTCAGCAGCACAGAAATTCAGTAGTTTCCCATATATACAGCATCCCCTGTGCTCCTGCAGCATATTCCATATTTCACACCACTTGTCATTTGGAGAGAAAATGTAGCGTAAAGAGAAAAGCTGTCTGAGAAACCAGCTGCAAAAGTGTCATTGGCCAAAGAGACTATGCTGAACTTTTTGCCTACGCAGAGGTGGGTAAAAATTCAGCAATTCCATCCCAAACATTTTTAACCATTAGAGAGAAGACCAAAGGACTTGTCTGTCGCCACCCTTTCATGTAGACAAGTTTGAAGACCACCCAGCAGTGTTCCCATTTGGAACAGCCACAAGATGCCACATCAGCAGCCTCGTGGCAAGACAGGTTGGCAGAGAGGACAGGCACTGCTCCAAACTCTCACACAGTTTTTCCAGGTATCGTCACCCGGGGCAGGTGCATCTACATAACACGAACAGGTCTGTGTTTGCCAGTTTTCAACTACTACCGTCCTCCAGGACCCAGGGATGTCTGTCACCCTAAGTAAATAATCGCATATTCCAGGTGTCTCCTCTGCTTCAAATGCTGTAAAAAAGCCAGCCAGCTGCCCGCTGAACTTGAAATGAAGATGTACGATTAAAGTCCCAACAGCCAGTCAGGAGTTACACGAGCAGGCTCTAATGGTTTATTACCTTCCTGGAAGCTGGAACCAGAAGACCTGATATTCCCAAACCTTTACTGACCCGCTGTGTGCTAAGCACAGTCTCTCAGACTCTCCAGCTCTCTCTTTCTCCTCCTTCCCCTGGTCTATTTTTCTGTTGTTTTTTCACCCGAAGTGGTTCTGCAGGGAATCTTGTGCACCCAACAGCCAGGACCAACTCTTGCCTGGACTATGGTTTTACTGTTAGTCTTAGGAACACCACGCAGGTGTGCGAATATGGAGCAAATTCAATCAACTTTCTTCAGCAGTGATGTAAGTACCAGGTGATATACAGAAATTTATTAAAAAAAAATATTTGAATTCATTTGATTTCTGGTGTTTAACACACAACAGCGCTTCAGTCCGGACTCCTCGCTTTTTGCCTACAATACCCGAGGTGTCCAAGCAATCTCTCATCCCTGTACTGGGCAAGCCCAAGACAGTTTAGTTTCCAAGATCAGCAGGTGCACTGAGTCCACTATAATCAGAACAGTCTTGGGCTATGCCCCCCTCAACCACCTAAAGCTACAGCTCTACAATGGGGCCCTTCACACTATATATTTTGCTTCCTTACAGACAGCTGCTACTATATGCTATTACTAATATTGGTGCCACTGCAACTTTACTCTGCTGTGCAGTTTACAAGCAGATCGATACACCATTTTCCCTCCCACCAGAGTAGCATGCTGCTTATCTGCTCCCTCTAACGCACTATTTGGCTTTAGCTATGTGTCACAGAGGCAGGGAAAACAGGGAAAACAAAGCCCAAGAAGCTGCTTGATGAAAATCCCTCACTAATTGGTACCATACCTCCAATACTCATGCACATAAAGAGATACAGTGACTTCCTAATTGTCATTTTCTGTTTTCCTCTCATAGGATTCTTTCTCTTGCAGGGTGGAGTGAGCCCACCACGGACAATGGCAACTCTGACTGTGCTGCAGTGGTGGTAGAAAACAGTCAGCAGCGGCAGACGCCAGAGCCGCACAAAGCCTGCTAAGGTGACACAGCACACTCACGGTTACCAATGAACGCTGGATTAGGCCTGCCATCTGTTCTTACAAAAAGGTGAATGTGCTTATGGAAGAAAGTTCTTGATTTTAATGCTGGCTGAGTCGCTGACTGCTGTGACCTGAGATGAGCTGCGTGACTGATGCAGTTGACAAGGCTGTAAAGCTGGCAAAAAGCCCATCTCAGCAGTGCTTGCTGAGATAAGGCTATCAAGCCAATATGATTTAAAAAACCAAAACAATAAATCAAGGAACCAGAAGCAACTTCATTTAATTTTCCCCATTCAAGTACACATTCTTAAAAATAAAGTTGTCAGCTCACTCAGAATGGCCACAGCAGAAGTGCTGTGGTGTTTTTCAAACCCTAACTTGTTAATCTTTTTACCTCCAGCAGCAAATATGGAATTCACGGCATAAAGACTCTTCCTGCATAGGGAGGTGCATCCCACAGCCACGGTGATTGCTCAGAGTAAGTGGAAATGCTGCACACAGTGGCTTGCAGCCCCACACACCTACACCAGTGGGTGTCCACATCAGTGTGGGGCTGTGGGAGGGACTCCACTGAAACCATGTGCAGCATCAAAGGGCTGGCGAGTGGGGTAAAACAACATCTGACCAAGGCCCAGCTTAGAGTCTGCAACAAATTAACAGTATTTTCATGTACAAATAAATAGCAGTTTCTAATTGTCTCACCTGCAGAACAGCACAAGTCACTGCAGTTTACATATTTTGAGAGAGAATATTTAGGGACGACCCTGGGCTCGGTGAGAGGAGTTTTGTTAGCAACAGATTACAACAGGTTACCTGGACACTCTGAGCAGCATTAACTCGTGTTGTCTCACAACATTTGCTCCACTCAAAACCTTTCCTTACTGGCTTTGTAGAGCAGGACACACAGGGAACGCTGAGCCTGACAGCAGTTCGAGGAGCAGGCAAGGGAATTGTGGTCCATGTCAGTTCAAAGCTAAGACCAAGGGTATGGTTGAAAAACCTCAAAGTGAACTGTTCTGTCTCAAGTACACTGTATTTCTGCCTGTGTGACTTTTGAACCCATTAGCCGAAACCTGTGACTAGAAACTTTAATTTCCTTACTATACGTGGAAATGATTATCAGTTTCTGTCTCCTACCTCTGGTAGTAAAGACCCTGGAATGCTGAGACATCAGGACTAGCATTTTAAATGCCAAAGCAGATAATGTAATCTGAAACTAAATGGTGGCTTTAACAGCTATGGCTAATTCTTGGCACCAACCTTACAGTAGAAACAATGGAAGATGCCTCAAACTATTTGCTGTCAGGATTTGATTTTTTAACACACTTTCTCCTTTATTTTTTTGGAGACCTTTAGGGACACACTGATTTAGAGCCTTAGAGGGGATTTTCTCCTACTGTCAGCAGGCATGTCACAATCTTCCTAAAAGTGACTTGAATGAAACACAGTTCTGTTGTCTTTGCAACAAAAACCCAACTAAATATTCTATGAGTTGCCTTTGTTATTACCCTCCAGCAGCTAAATGCTGAGAGAAACAGATGAGGCTTAGACTTGGTTGGGTCATTTCTGTAATAGGCTTAAGTCAGGAGTTCCCTTGAAGAACTGAACTGGCCCTACACAAGAAACTATTTGACCTTATCAGGAAGGTCGAAGGTTCAGTGAAAGACCAGAAGAAAACTACAGGTCTAATAGGTTCAGGCAAAAGCTTCTGCGCCCAGATTCAAACTAGTTAAATTTATATGCAGAAAACTCCCTGCAAAACAGGACCTATCGTCAGTGCTGCCAACTTCCACCTTTCCTAAAGACTTAAAAAAAATTAATCCACTACCCATATTCTTTACTAGGCAAGCTACTCTACAGAAAAAAAAAAAACTGAAAAGGGCAAGTTCAATGATTAATTTTCATGTTGGTCAATTTTAGTAGTAAATCATTATGCGAACAGAAGAGATTCCCGCAGCATCCAGACATTCTGTATCTTTACTTCTTTCATCTTGAGAAACTCAGAATTACCAGTTTTTACAGAACAATACAGTAAAATTCAACAAGGTAACTCACTGGGTGGTCCTACTAATTTTTTCAATTTTCAGTCTTTATCTTTAGATCCAGACATCACAGAATCAAGCTAAATTGAATAATAAAGACCCAACTGCACTGCCAGCCACATTTGCTTCTAAAAGCCCTACTGAGATCTGTTTCACCATCCTTAAAAACATAAACATTTTCTAAAAATAAACTATTTGCTAATCCAGTTCCTTTCTACACTAGCTTTCTTATTTGTATTAGGTCAGAACGATGAAACAACACCCCAAGGCAGGAAAATACTCATAAGAGACTATAGAGTAGCAGTAGGAAAAGGAGAGAAAAGTATATCTGGGGCTGGGGCAAGACAAACTGGGTCACATTCCTGTCAACTTCCTGCTGCAAGAGTCTGGGGAAATTGCAGCAGTGCAGCCTGGCACTATCATGCTGATAATGATGGCTATGAAAAGGAGTTTTAACGGGAACTGGGATTAAAAAAAGAGCATGGTGGTAACATCGGATCTGTGTGCAGATTTTGAGAGTGGGTCAATGCTTGGCATGGTGATCCTCAAACCTTCTGACAGCCCTCCACCCTTGTAATAAGCCGAGGGCAGAATGGTCTTTCATCTTCTGACTTCTTTGGCATCTGCTCAGCAACACACTCTCCAGGGGAAGAAGAATACAAGGGCTAGAGATGCAATACCAGAATAATTTAAGCCTTTGAGGATTGTAAGTAATGGATGTGATTTCCTACGAGTTAGTATAGTTTATCTCGGCTGATGTCAAGGGAGTTATCCTGGTGAAAAAAGGGTAAATTGCTGAGTCCACTGTTTTATACCGATGGCTTACATTGCTCAGTTGTTCTCTCTGGACATTTGAACTCCCAACACATCTAGTAAGAAAATCCAGATTTTGGAATGTTGTTCCCTTCCCTTCTTCTTTGGAAAGAGATGGCTCACTTCTCTGCTTGCTTGACTGGACCATCTGCTTATATTGCAGGAGGATGTGTGTTGGTATTAATAAACTGTACACTTTTATGTAACAATTTGGCTTGTGAACTTAGCTGAATTGGTTTAGCCTGCCTTCAGTATGATGCTGCCAGCCATTGATATTCAGAAGGGAAAGCCATAAATATTGTCCTGAATCTAGTTCTTTTTATTTAGAAAAAAATCAGGATGTCTGCCATGGTTTTGCCTGGGAAATAGCAACTTGCAAAAATGCATTCTAGAGGGATGTAGAGATTTAAGCAATGCCAGATGTCAATGCCTTGTTTTAGCCAGTGTACTGCCAGGCACTTCCCAATCTCAGCAATTATCCTCAGGACCACAAAACCCACAGGGTGATGAAAAAAATCACATTGCACATTTCTGTAAGACACACAAATGCAAACCAATGTCTGAGGCCTATTCATTGATGCAAGTTGGAAAAGTTCTCATTTCCTTTTCTCTTAGAATCTTCCGTCCCTCCAGATACAAGGACAGTTCAAGTCTCTCCAGAAATTAATTAAAAAAAAAAAAAAAAGAAATAGTTTTGGAATCTAGACAACAATAGAGGTGAAACCATAAACCCACCTATTTTTAATTCAGTAGTGTATCTTTAAGAACTAAGAAACAATGTGATGAGATATGGCAAAACCATTCATCATTCAGGCTCAGCTTCACCGAGACTTCATCTGGCTTTAAGGTCGCCCATGTGTCTAAGTAAGTATCTATAAAAGAAGCAACTGTGACATGTGGGTGTCCTGTATCTTCCCTGACGGGACAGTCATTTCCCTCCAGCTGGATCCCTGGAGTATAAAAATGCTGTGGTTGAACTTTGCAAGCTGTGCATGACATTACTTTCTCAGGAGAACAGCAGGGGCAGCCTGCAGGACCAGGGCAGAGAGGGCCAGCAAAACCCAACACTGCTAACCTGTACCTTGGCAACGTTTCTCTACTTGGACCTTCTCTAGGTTCAAAGCTTTCTACAATGAAGTTTGTGGAAATAAAGCAGCCTTGCTTTGAGAAGGCAAGAGGCTCTCCTCCCTGCAGGACCGGTGGACAGCCAGCAGTCTCCGAGCAAGCAGGATTTATGTGCTGCCTTTTGCAGAGACCAGTCATGGAACTGAAGCAGCAGCCTCTGAAACAGTAACTGGACCCAGAGCAGTAACATACACTCAAGCATTATGATTTTCTTCTTTAATCTAACAAAGCACTTGTATTATCACATAACCACACAGGAGAATCAAAATCATCCTGCAACACAGGCCATTTGTCCGCCACGTTTTGTGTCAGATACGTGTTCAAGTATCCAGGGCGAAGGGGTATTTGCAACGTCTCTCCCTCCCACCTATCATCAGGATAAGAAGATCAAAGCCCTGCAGCAAAACCCCTTGCTCTCCAGGCTGCACAGGAAAGGCCACTCAGCAGCATCACCGGACTCACACGGAGCTACTTCAGTCTTCAGGCAAACAGATTTACTAATACAACTCGTTCTGTCTTTTAGGCAGCTTTTCAACACACTATTTCTTTTTCCCCATGCCACGTATCATCACAAGCTTTACAAGCCCCTATGCTTCTTCCTCCTGAGTGTTTGTTTAACTCTGCAGTTTGCAGCCAAGTTAAATGCCAGCATAAAAGCAGGGAACGGAAAATACAGAGGTGATACAACAGCATGAAGCCAGTTTACCCATTATTACCTCATTGTGATTAAAATCATAGCTCTGTATCTGTTTGCAACAATGCCACACGAAACTAAGAAAACCAGGAGCACCTCTGCCAATAAATTTTTTGATGATTTCATGTAAAAGTTAACGCAATTCAATTGACAGAAATAAATTTTCAGTAATGTTCGCATTTGGAGTGCAAGGCTATAAACCTAAACATATTAAGAAAGCATTAGTGCTGTATAATTAATGTTCCAAAGAAGAAAAATATTTATGCTAAGGAATGACGTTAACTGCATTCCCACTTGAGGCTGTGTTATGATACAATATTTAATTACATCTTGCATTTCTCAAATACCTATTACAACATATCGTCTGCTGGACATGATGCATGTGTATTATTTGGCTGAACAGCACAATAATACATCAAAACAAATTGCAAAGATTGTTTTCCAGTTTTCATAACAGAACGTCAATTCTCTTCCACCACAGACTCGCACTCGAATGGATGAACCATGGGAGTCCACCCTCCCACACAAGCCAGCTCTGAGCAGGAATACCTTGGCCTGAGAGACCATGTTTTCAGAATGCTACAAACGACAGAAAAAAAAGAAAATACCAGGACTACTAAGGAACTTTTAACAAGAGGACTTGCTACTGCTGCAACCATATCATAGCTTCAATGCAGGCAGCAATTCATATGCCACTTTGACATAAGCAGAAGAAAATCCAGGGTCTTCTATAATTGATTCACGTTTCCTTCTCGCTCCTCGTATCAATTCCAGAAACTTAAGCCAACTAAATTCACTTAGAGTATGTGCACTGTTCAGCTGAGCTTTTAGACATATTCAGGTTCAGTACACTACAAATTCTGGTTGAATTTTTCTATGAAAAGCTGTGAAGTAGTTCTGCAAGAGTATAACATTTACTTGAGCCCTCATACACACAATCACACATGTATATCAAAGTTCAGTGTTTAAACCAGCAAGCCTAATATTCCAAGAGGTTTAAGTACCTTTTGTATGGCTTTAAACCAAAACGGCTGACATTGTGCTACTTTATCACTGTAAGCAACACAGGCCAAGACTCAATGATGTTAGATAACAGAATGGGAGTGAGATAATTTCTTATAACAAAAGAAATGAAGACTTAAAAAAATATGAAAAAGAAAACACCTTTTATACATTTTCTCCCATGTATGCTAAAGCGCTTTCAAATCTGCAAGATTCTTGCGCACTGTTTTCATCCCACTTCAATGTGACTTGATTTTGTCCACCTTGAGATTTCTCTTTATCTCGAGATCTGGAGTTTCTTACTAATTGCTAGGTTAGGAAAAGTTTGCTTCAGTTTGATACATTTCAATATACAGTGTGTTAGAACACCATAGACTGAAGAGTGTTCAGGAACTGAAGAAAAGGAGGACAGGAAAAATTTCACGGTCATAAACTACATGAGAGTCGGTGGATTTCTAGTGAGGCAAAAACAGAACCTGGTTTGATTTTTTTATGGAAAAGTTTGTTATAAATAGGAACTGTTTCTTCTAAACAGGACTTCTGTGTATTTAAACTCCCAATCACAGCTGATAACACCTCAAGAGCACCGTTTGCCAAAAAATGGCAGACAAAATTTCTGTAAATCTTTTACGTGTTACAGCTGGCCAACTGACAGTTCACATCTTGTTCAACTCCCCGCAATGAACTCTTATTCTGACACCTACTGAAAGTCCACCAGAGCTCTGTTCTTTTCAGATGTGTTACCCTCCCAAATTTCTGTGCATAAAAGTACATGCACATTTTGTAAGAACAATAATGATACTGCTAGTAATACTGCTACTTGAATAACTCTTACCTTCACTGTTTCTCTGAAGAAGCCTTTACTGAGCACTGTCTGTTCAAGAATACCCCCCTCAACTACTGTACTGGAAAGCTTGGTCTTTAATTTTGAAGAAGAATTATAAAAAAAACCACACCAAAACCCAACAAAACCAGCAACAAAAATCTACCACGTAAGCTCACAAATTGCCATTGTGTTCTGGATCACAACAGGAAAGGTGCAAGGGAGTGAAGCCTCCTTCAGGAGAGCGCAAATCCAGTGATCTAGTTTCCCAGTTTTTCTGTAATACCGTAAGCACATCCAGTTCTACTCCTCCACCATGTGGATACCGCCTGCCTTCAGGCACATTTTTAAAATACCACATTTGATAACCCAAGTGAACATTTTTTCTAAAGGACAATAAATTATTTCTGAAATAACCAATAATTGTTTTTCTGCAAGGAAAGTAAAGGAAAGTTCATGCTGGCTATGGACTTGATACTATGAACTAAACAAGCCCCAAAAGAGTATTCATTAATGGCAAGACTGGAAGATAACATGGAAGAAACACGAAGAAGGAAAGCAATGACCTCTTACACAGCCCTGGGTAGTGCCTGGGACACGAGCAAGAGAAAAGCCTCCTTCTTCCCCAGACAGAAGAACCACTTTGAATTTTCCAGAACTGACTACAGTTTCATTTGACAACTATCACTTACACCAAAATAGCATTAGGAGTGCTACATTGAAAGAACCTGTAAACTAATGTACATTATTTATTTGGTCTCTGGGAGAAAGCTAAGAAAAGGGGGTGCAGTGCTGGGAACCTTAAGGAATGGGGGCCTTGGGGAAGAACGCAACATATTGCTGTAAGTAGTGTTTAACTCCTTAGGCCAGAAACTACATTTTGTCTCGTATTTGTCTGGCAACTTTAATTTTGACTCTGAATGTCCTACTTCTGCGATGCTGAGGAAGTCACTAAACTGAAAATAATTGTAAGCTTGAGAACCATTAAGGGAAAGTATCACATATGCTTGCCCTGGTTTACTCTTCCCTGGGCTACTGAACTACATGGACTTTTCTCTTGCTCCAGTACAGCTGTTCTTACTCTTTTTCTTTCAAAAAAGGTAACATCCCACATGAACACAAGGTCAATATATATTCACGCAAGTGTATCAAGATTACATACGCCTGTGTGCACGTGAACTTACATAGCTGGATCACTTCAAACCGCTTTTATAGAAACATTTCAGATATTTGTATGCTCCATATGTGGTACATGTAATATTGATGGTATTTTGTCACAGTTCAAATTTTAAAACCGTAATACGCATGCAGCTTTTAAAGCATGCGGTTTACATGAGTGCTTTTATACTTGTAATTACCCTTTGCTTAGTAGTTCACTTAGGCGGCAAAACAGCTTCTCAAACAATTAGAATTTCTAAATGTTGTGGCTGTTGTATCATTTTGCAGTACTGTAGTAACCAAATAGTTGAAAGTAAACACATTTAAAACAAGATTTAATCCCACTTAGACCACTTTATGACTGGTGAGTGAGTAGCGGCACAAACACAGCTATACTCTGTAACATCAGAGTCACAGATATCTAGGGGAGGAAAGATGCAGAAAACACAAAGTTGAGAACAAAACTGAATTTTCAGCAGCTGCCTACAAATTGCTGTGAAAATAAACTGTTGTGCTGGCAAGAGCAGCTGTGTGCGAGATACCTGCAACACCTTCCAAATGACGTAGTCTTCGCTAGGGAGCTCCAGAGCAAATGATAAAGCTCTTTGAGAAAGCATACAGCTTTCACAGAGAGGATGGGAGAAGCTTGGGATGTATCTTGTGCTACTGAACTGAGGGGCAGCAGCCCAAGCTTTAAGTGCCTCTCTGCAAGCTCCACTTGAAGATCTCACAGAACCTTTTGGCTCTCCCCAATTATTCAAAGGTGGGAGAAAAATTTTCCAAGACCCCCGAAATCAAATATTTCTTATTCTCTTTTATGTCCTTGGTAATTCAAGGCAGCTTGGGGGAAAGGATTTGGGACAGGATTTCAATTACAATAGACTTAGATATAACAGCAATTTGTGAGCAAACACTTTGTGTAAGTGCGCAAAGTTTTAAGCTCAAAGCTATACTGATTAAACACACAGGTAGGTTTTCTTACATTTAAATTCTCATTACCACTTTTGAATTACACTCAGAAATTATTTTGTGACTTTTTTGGAGATATGCCTCACTGAAGGAAATTAAAGAGATTCTTCATACAGAGTTCTGATTTCCAGCGCTTTTCATTACAACATTGGCACAAAGTGGGGCGTCAGCAATTTCACTGGCAAGAGACTTGTGATGCCTCACTTCATATTGTTTCTGGGTTAAATGGGAAACTTGGGTTTGGATTTTTTTTTCTTTTTGTGAAACGGCTTATTGTTTGGAAACATGTATTTTATAAACCACAGGGGATCATACCATATCTTTCTCACCACTGTTTCTCTCTCTGTGCAACACACTCCTCAAAAGCCAGTTGCAATACAGCAGGCAATTGGGAGAAAGGCAAAGAAGAAAGAAATATTGACACGAGATACTTGTAAAAAAAGATTTCACACTTACCTGTAGGTTTGAACAAAGAGAAGAAAAGAAGACCCAACAGCAGCAAAAACATGGAAGAGAAAATGAAAAGATACACCATTAATTCAGAAAAGCAATCATCAGTTACAGACGCAGATTTAAGTAACACATACAACTTGGTCCCATAGGAGCAGAGGCCCGAAGATCTTGCCAACTGTTTCTTCAGAAACAGGATCTCATACACAGGATGTCAGAAGGTGTAAACTCATGGCAGAATCCCACCCCCGGGTTTGGAAAGTGAGTTTATTTTATGTCTGAGGGCACAATTTGTTGAAATGAGCTTAAATTGCAGAGTGTGGCGGTTTCTCATATCACAATGAAAGCCTGGTGAGAGTATTTACTTTCCTGAATACACTTTAGATCAGCAGTATCCTTAAGACGATGAGCTTTTTGGCATATCTTTTTGTGTGTTCTAGTAATTTTACGAAAAAAAAAAGCAGAACAAACACTTTGGCAGGAAAAACCACTGTTTTTTTCATCCCTGAAGAGGGCCCTTACGTGTGTGTTTAAAGGTCTCTATGTTCAGAGAGAATTAACACTTATTCACCACCAGAGTTCTTTCAAGGAGCCCGAAGTTCAGAGGATTTCTCCCCTTTCCACAGAATGAATTTTAAAAACACTGGACAAAACCAGGCAGACAGGACTCTTGTCTTTTCTAGAAAATCCTCTTCTGCCTCCCTCCCGCCCGCCCTCTCACCATAACCGAGGGAAATGCCGAGATGAAAGACTGCACTTTGACTAAGCTCTCTGTCTCCAAGACTGAGGCTGAGGTTCAGTTCCTGCACTGCACACAAAGAGAAGCCATTAGGAGCCTGAGGGTTACGGGAGAGGCACTGACAGGTTCCTTTTAATTAGGCTGAAAACTAACTTGGTGAGAATAGCTTGTCTGTATCAATAGCTCTAATTGACTGTTCTGAAGACAGACAGGGCGAATAAAGCAGGGGGTAATTATTGTCTGTGACAATTTGATTGACAAGCTTGTCCCCTGGAGGAGAATCCAGAGAGCCTATTGTCTAGCAGAGCCCCCAAAATAAAGCATTCACTTTCAGAGGGCTCCATTAAAAAACGCACTGGAGGACTGGGAGATCTGGCATTTGTGCTAATGGGCTAAGAGTAATTTCAGACAGCAAGTCTCTGAACAACCGGCTCAGGTGTATTCACTAGGGAAGGGAGGGTGAAGAGGCTGAGGAGCAGAGGTGTGGTTCTGCCCTGGGCAAGAGAAGAAAACCGAGAATAGATGACAAAGGTGCTGCCTTGACTCCTTGCAATACACCCAGTGATTACAAGGCAGCATATTTTCAATTTGGCATCATGGCCTGTCTTAGAAGAGAGCACTGCTTGAGGTCAGCCAGAAATAAATAGAAGCAATTGAAAGGGATGATGTTGTCCGATCTAACTTACCAAATGCAGAAGAGCTGCTACCCACGTTTGTTTTCCAGACCATCAATCACAACCTCAGACAAATGCAGATCATCTTTTTAAATAGCATCGCAGAAACTCTATTTCAGCAGAATCTAAAAGCTCCCTAAAGCACTGTGCTACCTCCTGGGCATCCTGTTGCAAAAGCAAGGGCCTCCCAAAAGACAAAAAGAAGTTGGCAGGAGAGAAACAGGAGGGAGAAAGTATCACTTAGAAACTAGTTTGACAGTTAATTTAGAAGGCAGCTAACACAGACACCCCAGCACTGCTCATCAGCTTTCAAATGGTTTTACATACAAAGAAACAGTACTATGGAAAAGTTTCTCTACCAACTGTTTTCTTCCTCTGAAGATTGTCTACACATGTGTGTTTAGGGGACAACAATGAAAATGGTAAGTCAGAATCACTGGACATGAGAATTTAATTTTGATTTGCTTAACTAACCCGTTACCACCACTTTTTATGGAAACCTGTGTTTGTCTTTTCCCCCTCTCATTTTACTTTTGATGACAGATCAATTCCATTAGAAGCTCCCAGTCCCTTTGCTAAGAATACTCCTGTCCTCCATATCAGTGAAAAAATTATTTGGGCAGTTTTGCTTGAGAATGAGCCTTCAAGCTTGTTCTTTCAGAATCACAGAGCATGGGAAAGTTCAGAAATGGAGTAACAGCCTGCAGCCAGGAGCAGTGCTGGGGGTCTGAGGGACTTGGTACTGGGCCAAGTCTCACAAGAGTCAAGGGAAACAAAAGGTATTGATCAGTTCCACGCCATCACTCTCTGTATGACAGCAGCAGCCAGACCACAAACAGAGCTCAGTACAGGTACCTGCCACTATAAGAGAGCTTGTCATTTAAAGGTCTGAGACAATGGATGAATAAAAAACAGAGCCATGGGGCAAAGCAGGCTGCCCAGGGGCTCAAAAGCAGGCCAGGGGCAAAACTTGTGAAATCCCCCAGAGCTCTTGACCTCAGGTTCAGTGTCTAACCACTAGGATCAGGAGTCAGCCTGACTGCAGACTCCACAGGCAGACACATCAGTGACCACTGGTAGTAGCCTGCCTCCGAAACAGGCACCGATGTCTTACTCCCAGCTCCGGACTCCTCTCAGCCCCCATCCTGCAGCGGGCAGGCACCTGCCTCCCATACCTTGGCTAGCACTAAATGGGGCTGGTGCCCACTTCGAGAGATGCTGCAAAGTTCGGATTTGGGAGCTCTACCCTCTGGCACATGCAAACAAGGCTTATTTTATGCCAAACATTCTGTCTCCTTACTGTCTTTAGAAGAGTGCCACAGGTCAGCAGTGCCCAGACCAGACACCAGCCTCCCAGGAGCGGTCCCAGAAGAGTTAAGAACTCCTGAGTCATGAGCACGGGTCAGTTCATCAAGTTCCATCTGCTGCTCTGCCTCCAGGGTCAAAGATACTGCTTCAAGAGCTGGAACTGTGCTTAGAGGTCATTGCCCAAGCACAAACAGCAACAGTACAATCACATAAACCACAAAATCTCAAGAGATGTAGCTGGAGAAACTGAAGTGTTACTAAGCATTGCAGCCTAGGCCTTGAGAAATACAGAAACCTTGAGGCATGCTAGGTCTCAGCTCTGGAGAGCATACTGAGTTGGCAGAGCATAGGCTGAACTCAAAGAAAACTTAAAATCTGAATTACACAAAAGAATTTTGGGGGGAAGTCAGTGACCAAATCTATTTAGAAGGTTCGTTTTTGCTCATACCAAAACAATTTCATCTTCTCTATCTTAAGACTTTGCCCCACCTACATAGAAAAAAATAACAGTTTTATTTGTTAGTGGAAACTGTTTGCCAAATGTGACTAGAGTTTGTAAATAACATTGATATCCCCTCCTCCCAATGTTTTTTTTTTTTGGCCAATTTACTGTTCTCTGAATACTTTGCTGCCATCTGCATATGAACAACTTGAAAGTAGAAGCTTACCATATTGAAGATGCCAAAGTGAGAAAACACACCTCAAAATAAATCACAGACTAGATTTCTACAGAAAAAAAAACAACCTTAAGAAACAATTTGCACAATACAATCAGGAGCAGAATCCAGCAGGTACTGTGACAAAAGGCTTACAACACGCAGATAAGACTTACTGACCACTGCCATGAAAACATAAGCCATCCCTAAATCCACAATTAGGCTCACAGCAGCAGCTTAAAATCACAGCCAGGTCATTACAGCTCAAGTCAGATGAGCCAGGCTACTGAATGATCTGGACGAAAGCCAAAACAAAACCAGCGTTTAAACCATAGGAAGATTAGACAGAAATCTCAGATTGACAACAAATTTGTTGACTTCTTCCTACCTTTTAAATGAGGCAGACACAATTCAGCCTCCTTCCAAAGTGTATCTCTGAAACTACTATGATGTAAGCGAAGTCCAATATAAAAACTCTTCTGTTGAAAGGTACTTTGGTGTTGGCTCAGAATTGCTTAACGAACAGAGGGTGGTTTTAGGCATCCAGGTGTAAGCAGTTAGCACTGTGAGCTGCCACCTGTCCCAGGCAGCACTGGGAGGCCAGTGTTTTCCCTTCACACAGAAAAAGTGCCACCCATCACTCAAGGTACATACTCTCATTGAATCTGTAGTTCTAGAAGCATCTCAGATTTTAAAGCGTTACTCAATATGCTGACTTGCTAACCGCAAGAAAACAGATGGATCCGAGATATTTCTGTGTCCCAAACCCTGGCTTTGGTTAAATGTCTGCAGCTTGGTGATGGTGGACCTTTTAGCTGACAAAATGGACTGATGCAGCTGCTCCTGGAGCCCTGAGCCTTGCTTTCGTCTGTAATTGGAGCTAAGGAGCCAGGCTCTGTAGGAAAAAAAGGCTCATGCTCCCTGGAAAGGGCACAGGATACATCTCATACATTCACTGCCTAGGCAAAGGATACTGGCATCTGTGTTGGAAGGCAGTGAATGTGGATCCAAAAGCTGCTTCGAAGCGGTGCATAAGCCTCAGTGTTGCAGTTTGTCGGGGCAGGGGGTGGGGGAACAGATGGCTGGGCAAAGGACAAGCCTCTTGCTCTGGAGAAACGAAGAGATTTTTTTCCAGGATGGACCTGGCAAACCTTTATTTATCAAAGAAAGCAAGCAAGCAGTTGGACTTAGAAAGACTGATTTCCCCAGGCCTGGGGTTTGATTATCCCATCTACCGAAAACGGGAGCTCTACTCAGAGCTCCTCCTGAAGCAGAGGCATGCGTCCTGTGTGGATTCATTAATGTCTAATAATGTAGCTGAGCTTACCCCTAACCCTCGTTGCTCAAGGGGGCAATTAATTTGTCTTTTTGCTTTGCCTGGCCACCTACTTTCACTGAACTTCTCAGCTGAAATTGCCTACTGGATTCAAAAGCTTTTTCAACAGGAGTGACAAGCATGAAAACAGACGATACAATCACATAACGTCTCGTTCCCTTAAGAAACCAGGCTAGAAGTGGTTTAGGACCTGTCTTGGCACAAAACCCCAAAATGGCTCATCATTTCAGAATGAAGACTTTTATTATTTTTTTTAATACTGTTACGATAAGTAGGGATAATTAAGGGGTCCGGGAACGAAACGTGGTGCACATACCAGATGCCTGAACTTACGGGCGACCTGGGCAGAAAGCATTTCAAGTATGACGGCTACGCTAATTGGAACCACACCGCCACAGGCAAAGTAAGGCATGGCAGCTCTTCCTCTTGCCACCAAGTCACCAGGAAATACTTTCTTCCTTAACTGTTTCTGAAAGGACACCCTACTAATGACTGTTGCTAATTGGTATTGTAAACACCCAGCTCTGAGACCTAGGAAAGTGTAGGTGACTCTGTCCATAACTGGGACCCAATTATTCCTCCAGGTTGTGCGCTGGTGTGCAGGTTTCCAAGCATGGCACGATGACTGACCCTGCAAATAAAGAGTCACTACTGTCTTGCATGTGCTTCATGCTCTGAATCCATTTGCGTTTTTTAGCTGCTGGCACCATTAAGGGAGATGCTGTTCTCAATTAAAACCAGCCCATTGCTTCCCTAGGCTTAATTAGGAGCAGGGCTGTACATTCTGGCACCAGCAGTATTTTCTTTTCAATTAATGGACTTAACAGGCAGCAGATGCCAGTGTCTTCCTTTCTACCCCCCCCAGCAAGCACCTCTCCCCTATATTAAAATAATTGACAATGATTTTAAAGAGACAGCTAATTCAGATACTGCTTCTAGAATTGAGAATAGTCGTAAAATAAAAACCAAAAAGAAATCCCACATGCATTTCAATGCTGAGAAAGCCCATAGCATCTTCTTAGTTATACTACAGAATATGTAACAAATACTGAATAAAAAGGAGAATGGTAAATTAAATAACAGTGCATATCACAATAGTCTAGGACTAAACTTTGTGCATGATTTACCATCAATCCAATGGTAAGGCTAGTAGGGAGTGGGAGATGTGAAGAGATTGCAGTTAATTTTTCTTACTGAGAGAATTCACATTTTTAATCTTTCTTGCATTGTTTCCTTGAACATGAGATACAAACAGTGAACAGTTACTCCTCTTACTGGAAAACTGTAAAATTTCAATTAACAATACACCGACTGTATTTGAGACTTTTGTGCAGTCATTCCCTTATGGCAAGATGTTAACCTATGTCTGTCACTTCAGCTAAACCTCAGTGTTCTAAGTGTAGACTTTGAAATAAGATTTCAATTTGATTCATAGTATATGCAAGAGCGTAGAAAGCTGAATTTTTTTTTTTTTAAAAAAAGGAAGTTTTTTTTGTGGGCTGTTTCAAACTATGGATTTCTCACCCAGAAAATGTTGCCACCTGCCTCCTTGTACAGCCCCTTCTTGTATAGCCCTATCTTCAGGCAGTAATTATAACGATTAGGCTAATGAATACGACAAATCTTTCCTGGTAGCTTGGGAGCCAGGTGCCAGTGCACAAGCCCAGGCCAGAGGATGCATCTGTTCATGAAGGGATGCAAACCAGTCGAACTCAGGCCTGAATCAAGCAGATTATCCCCAGAAAATATATAACCCTGGCCAACCTGGTAAGATCTGTCAAGTTTCAGATAAAGGGGTTTTTTTACCAGAACTGACACAAACCAATGGACTATATAGGTAGCGGTTTCTTCTTTATGAGAATAAAATGGGTACAGCTCCAAAAAGTAAATGTCCTATCTCAAAACTAGTATAGAAATGAACATTTTAAAGTGTAAATGCAACATGGTGGTTAAAAAATGTTAAATAGGTGTCCCTGGCTCTTTATTCAGCTGTGTGATAGGGTTCGTAAAGATAAACCAAGATCTTTCACAATCTCATCACATCATGCTTCACAGGTAGTTGTCTGAGGCTACCACAAAGAAATGTCGCCTCCATCTCTGCACTTACTTCAAATCCAGCTGGCCTTTTTGTTGAGAATAAAGTGCCGCCAATATCTTTATGACGTACCTGAACAGCAGCAGGATGGAATCCTTGGTTGTTAGGCACTGCAGACAGCAGCGAGACAGAACCTGCTTCTCAGACATTAGCACCTAAGATACATTTAATCTCTACCTGCAAATCATCGTGCCTACCTAACACTTTGCAAAAATCCTTCTGTGGTTCACAGACCAGCGAAGTCTGCTTTACAGTACATTTGAGTATCAGTTTTATGAGCTGGTGTTGACTCCCTCATGTACAGTAAGAAGCTGTAGCCATTACCCCTGTGAGATTAATGCCCCTCTCTCCTCTCTCTTGTTGCCTGATTTAATTTCATTTCTGATATTCTAGATCTTCTTCTCTTTAAGACGACGACTCCTCTTTGGCTGGGATTTGCTGGACTTCTCTATTGCAGACACTTTGATTCAAGAGAAATACAGCACACTCATAGGAACCTTGTTTGTTTGGAAACATCCTTGAAGACAGTGTTGGGGGAACCATTTACAGCTCAGGATAACAAGCACTCTGTCCAGTCAAGGGAGACTACAAGCAGGTTTCAGATACACCTGGTTACAATGCTGCCTTTTTGTTATGCCTGGGCAGGAGTGTATTTCAGAGGCATGTATGAATCACAGGGAAAATCCTGCCTGTAGTCTGTCAGATATAACTTCCTTCTAAATCTCAAGGGCTAATTGTCATGAGGTTAAAGGTTGCTTTCATAATACAATCTGACAGCTGTCCTACTCCCATTTTTCCCCTTAAAAGTAAGGAGGAATATACTGCCACAGCACAGAAGCATCAAAATCTATGCACTGAAATCAGGGCTTCCTTTTTACAACAGTGGGCCACCACTACTCAACAAAGCGATCTTGAAACACGACCATATTTAATGCTCGAGAACATCTATTTGTCCCAAGTGCTCGAGAACATCTATTTGTCCCAAGTGCCGTGATGAATTTCGTGATGTGGAGATCCTTCTTCTACTAAGACTTGTGAGCATTCACCTCTCTCCGGTTGGCCTACATCTAAAATCTACAAAATCTCACAGATTTCAGATTTGAGCACCGTGGTACAAAAGTTCCCTGTCTCTGCAACCCAGGTCAGCACTGGTGTTCATTTCACGGCAGAAAGGCAGGAAGAAAGAGAACAGTTCCTTTAGTCTAACAAAAGTAACTTGTCTTTCCATTAAACCCCTGGATCTGATCAGGTTTAAAGAAACTGTCCTTAATTAATTTGACAAGATTAAACTTAATTTAGAAAAACCATAGAAGGTGCCCAAGGGAATCTCCCTCTCTATAACCCAAACTAGTTCCAACTCCATATTCTCTTTCAACTGTGAATGTGAAACACAGGGTCATGCAGAGTGTTTAGAAGGGGAATATAACATGACATGCTGACATGAAAATCATTACTCTTATACAAGGAAAGTACTAGGCAACTGGAAAAAGTATAACCAAAGGGAAGGGGAGGGGGAAGGCAGATGGGGAGAGTTGTTCTTATGGGGATTCTTAAGTCTGCTTTTTGGAAATGAAAAGGAATCTGGGACAGTTTTGCAATCTAAAAGTACTGTTTACATCAGAACTTTGCCCTTCTAATGCTTTCTTATTTCTACATTTATTTTTTCACTGAAAAGAAAGCCCAGTATGTAATTATATCCCTGTATGAGCAAACAAACAAATATGTAAAAGAGCGTTTCTCATACAGAGAGAGAGAAGAGCCCAGAATTGTCCACTCAGCTTGTAGACATTTACCTGAGATTTCTTACTTGGAAACTTGGTGGATGCCTAAAATCTGAAGCGCATTCTGGGGGGCAGCATTCCATGTGTGTGGGCTATATTCAGAATCTATATAGCGAATACCTTTCAACAAGGACACCCAAGACAGAGATCTCCAGTTAGCTTGGATGGACCTCAGCTACGTGGACTGAACCAGACAGGGTACAGACAGAAGGACGCTATACTGGCTCACAGGGGGGACTGCAAAGAGCTGCTGCTGGTTGTCTCACCCAGCACTGAACGACTCCAACTATTTTCCTACCACTTGTATGATAGAAACCAGAATATGTATGTTCTGCATGCTGTGACCACATTAGAATAGTCTTTAACCGTGATTAGTACTGATAGCAGATATAGAGAATATTTGATTTGTCTGGTTTTAATGATTTTCTTGGTTTTAATGTTTTTAATGGGATCCCAGCTTTTGCAGCTTTCTGAAACCCTTTTTCCACACTGCAAGACTAAGAAATGAGCAGTATTTGCTGTAACCCTCTCGACCAGCATACCAAGAATCAAATGGGGCAATGTAACTGAAAGACTGTATTTTGAGGGAGACAGTAAGAGCCTCCTTGTGTAAGATTTAAGGGAACTGAGGAAGGAGAAGAGGAACTACTGTGACAGCAGGCTGGAGAAGACGGATTCTGCCCAGGAAATCACAGTACATCGGCTTACGGTAAGTCTGTCTCGGGCATCCTAACTCAAGGACTTTTATTTGATGCGATTCATTTGACACATGCTGGTTTGATTTAGAAAACCCAACTTCGTCTAGATGAGATTTACCGGTATTTTGCCTGACATCCCCTAAGAACCCCTGTTTCAGAGCTGTCTGATGTGTGCAGAGATGCTAGAAGAGATCCTGTGACTTACAGCCCAGTCTCAAAGCCAAAGGCTTTAAATAAAATCCTCTCCAAGGCCTCAACTGCCAGAAGCATGAAAGAAAGGTCTTGAGAAAGGCCCTTTGGCAAAAATCCACTCCACCAGGCCAGTGTGTGCGTGAGACTAAAAGAACGTGTTCACTAGAGCATTTCTGGTTTTGACAGCAGTGAGATGGACCGTACCTTCTGCCATCACTAACACCACAGACTAGGAACAGGTCAGCAGTTCTCACCACCCTCTGTTTTTCCTAAAGGCTGGTTTCAGGGGCTCACGCTGGCAAGCAGTCTTTCTCCCTCTGATCCACCTCTATGCAAGCAAGAACGGATGGACAAGGATCCTAATTTTTTGGGAGTGGGGGGCATATAAAATAACAGTGACAAGAAGGGACAAAGGGGGACCAAAACAATGCAACCACATGGTGAAACAGCATATAAATGAAACCACGTGTTAATTTGGATAGTATCATGGCCTTTATATTGATTAAAAAGTTACAGTAACTCCCCGGGACTATTATAAATGAAAGATCAGGGACAAAACTCATGTATTCTTCTCTTACCTACTGAATTTCTTTTAAAGTAAAAATGCACAGAGACCCAGCAGAGCACCAACACCCCAGTGAAGCTCCACTGCAGCACCAGTTAGAGATCATTAAAGGAGCTCAGGTAGAGATTGGCTTATCACACACCTGCTGATTCTGGGTATTTAGTTTTTATAATCTGTCAGTCTTCTCTTTGTACAGAAAGTTTACACACCAGAGAAAAAGGTTTTAAGATGGGAAAACAAGTAAAAAATCCTAAACACTAACAAAGAGAAGCTCTACAAGAGACTTGAGACAGACTGGTTCAAAGTGGCTGATGTTCCTTTAAAATACTGGTGTGAAGAATGAGGGGCTTTGGGATTTGAGCGAGGTTAGGCTGTCCTACTCCAAGCTAATAACATTCTTCCTATTGTAATCTTTGTCTCAGTGATAACACGTCAACTCAATTTCCTAGCTTAAACAGGACCTTCTGGGATCCTGTATTTATAAGTCATCCAAACACAGAAATCCGAAGAAAAATGAATGGTTGCAGTGAAATACAGAACTGCTTAAACACTATATATTTCTATATATACTTCATAGTTCCCAAACATTCAGTGTTGTTCCTAAGAGTAACTAAATTTGAAAAGAAGAAAAGGCACATTACAGATTGCTGCTAATCATGCCATCATTTCATCAAATGCTAAACACTGCTGCCCGAGAGATGCTGCCTCTTTTTGCCACAGATCTAACAGTGGGGAGCCCTCGTAATAATGCAGAAATACAGCCCGAGTGAATTCCCTAGATGGGAACACACTCTACATGCTGTTGCCACACTGGGGAAATGCATTTGGCAGCTGACTCACACAGCTTGCCATTAAAAGGCCGGCCAAACATCCGAGGGCAGGCAGGAGAGCTCTTCCTGGGGCGAGCAATTGCTTTCCCTCATACACGATACCACCACTAACGTTGCTCTCATCAAGTCCATTCATCAACTTGAAATGAGCACATCACTGCAGTCCCCCAGCATACGAAACACTGCTGAATTTCAACTAGTTTCCGTAGTAATACTCCAAAATCACGTACTGAAGAAACCTTTCCGCATCTCCCAAGTGCGCTTAGTGAGTCTGTTCTTAACACTCACCTTCTTCTTGTGGCAAAACCTGTAATTCTTCATTCTTGCTGGCTGATTTAAACACATTTTAACGGTAGTATTTAAAGAACTACTAAATCACCACGAAAATCTTCGAAAATATGATCTCCCCACTGTACAGATAAGAGAATGTGCTTTGATATTTCAGCCGATTAAATAACTGCCATCAAAAGCTTGTCCTGCTTTCCCATGCGTATCAGTTAGGGTAACAAAAGATATCATCTGTCTCTGAAACTCAGATACCCTTAGACTTTCATCACTGCAAGACTGTTGCTATTTCAATATATTGTCTTCCAGTTGCCTAAAAAAACCCAAACCCACAACCAAAAATTCATTCGAATGAATGCAGATGACCAGACTAACCTAACCCATCATGTGCCTACTTCTCAGTTGTAATAAAAATTCACTGCAACGCTAAATTACAAGTTGAGTAACCAAGTGTGCAGCTTGATTATTTATTGTGCCCCAACTGAAGTGCACTAACTAACTGAGTAAATGCTCTGACCTGCTGGCAAACACAGTACAAGTTCATTTAACTCTCAGAAAAGAGGAAACATATAACTACTCAGAATACAGAAAATGGGTGATTCTACCATTTTTACAACAAAACAAAACCCCTCTGGATTAGGCTTTCAAAGCAAGTCAGTACGCAAAAGCTCTTGGCTTTTCCAAAAGATGAGATTTTGCTTTTCTAACTAAATTTAAGTGTTGCTTTAATATATTCTGCTTCTTACCTTGTTCTTTGTCCTTTTCCTCACATATAAAAATGGACATTTGCCCCCAGACAAGTATGACAATTTATGTGACATTGATTTGTCTCTTGTGTTTCACATAGATGTGGTTTAGATATGGAACTCAGAAATGCATTTGATTATTGACTTACTGTTAGAGGTGACATTACATGAAATAGTGTCCTGAGGAAAATAAGTAACAAAAGTTAATACAACAAAGCTTCTGAAAGTTTCTGTAACTTAAGGAAAACAAACAACAAAAACCCAACAAAGAAGTGAAACAGTGTATTTTCATATAGCTACTTAGAAATCCAAAAATCTGCATTTTCAAAAGATAAAGGCATATTAAAAAGTTTCACCCAGACTTTAAAAATAACATCAGTGGTATCTTAAGGGCTAGGTGTTCAGCTACTTAAGTACTATAGGCTACTAGAAAAAAAAAATTCGTATTGCCTAACCGATAACGCAAACGCGCCTCTCAAAGGGCATGCCATGGGATGGAAGAAACACGGACTCACTTTTCAGTGCAGCCCTTGCAGCCATCCATCTCATGCTGTAACAGAGAGCACCCCAAGGCACGTTAGCAATGCACCTGGCTGAAGTCTGTCGAGAACGTAAGGTTTGGACTTGCTAAGTTCAAAGTTAGGCCAGGCAGCTGCTGATTTTTGCTCCTTCTCTAAGTTCTGTAGCAATTGCTTCTAAGATTTCTCTGTATGCTCTGACCATGACTGGAGCATCATCTTGAATTAAAAATGTGCTTACTGCTCTGTGTAACCATCCCGCGTCTTCCACTTTACTCTGCACGTTGGATAAACAGAGTAATGCAGAATGTGATGTGTGAAAATTGTCGCCCCCTCAAGTTAAGTGGGTGCTTGTTTTGGCAGGACAGATGAAACAGGCTGTGATCATCAAAAAGGAAAACAGATCGTATTTTTTGGTCAGTAACTGGGCTTGCACAAGTTAACAGTTAGCCAGTAACAAATTTGTGGAAAAAACACTCAAAAATCTGTGCAAAACAACAGTTGCACATTAAACAGAGTAAGTCAGTTTATACTGCTTGTGTTTCTCCCATTACAAATCTGTTCCCCACAGTATAATAAGTATTATACGTATCAGTCGAGCTTTATGCATCCACTGGGAGAACTATTGAAAAATTAATTGATTTCAAAGTCAGGTTGTTTCCCTTCCTTCCTCCCAATATCCTCTACAGCTTTCCTCTTCCTCGGTTTCCTGTTCTACCTCTATAAATCACCCTCCTGTCTGCATATCTCACGTTTGCCTTGAAACTGCATTCCTCTCAGCCACTAATTTTGTAAATTAGCAAACGAAACAATAGGATTTCTCTGGCAAGAGTTACTCTACATAAACACTGGCTGCTGACTGTTTGTGGTTGTGCTGCTCATTAGCAGCAAAGCGCTGGCAGTACGTGCACCGCTACGTGCTCCTTCGCTGAAAAACAGAGCAGCGTCATCTTCCAGCTTCCTTAGGCCAAGCCAAACCAAAAAATATATCCTTCATGTAAGGTGACTAACTGAAGCCAACAGCCCTCACCACACCGGTGCAATATTCTGTTGGTTGTTAAATACAACATTTGAATTTGAGTCCGCTGCAGGGTAGATACTCCTCATCTGAAAGAACATTTGAGCTACAGTGTCACAACCTGCCCTGTGACAACCAGTAGAGTGCGAGGCATTTGTGACAGAGGATTCTTCAGAGAAGGAAGAGCAAATTAAAATAAGGTATTACAGGATAAAGACCGACAGAAGGCAAGTAGATAGCGGGTCTAGAACAAAACCTGCTAAAACACAAAATCTGCTACACAGACCTTCAGTTAATCAGGGTAGTTCAGGACATGCTGACTCACTGGGAGCACCGGAACCCCACTTATGTGTACTCTGGATTAGGTGCAAACACAGAAAAGAAGCACTCTCGCTTAACATTCGGCATTGCCATTGTAACATTAATTGCTCTGACAGTGGGGATCACTGCAGGAGCTTATTTCTCCCCATTCCCCTTTAAGTACATCCCTTGAGCAAGCAGGGAAAAATAAATGGTTCTTGATAGACATAATTGCTGCCAAAACTATTCTTTGGAGGAATCAGAAACCCAACTTCAACCTACATGAAGAGATGCATACACATGCTTTATTAGCCACACACAGGACAAAGTAGACAGACTGAATTTCATTTGGTTTTCATTTTAAGCCCTTTATTTTAAGCACTATACTTCACATTGCCTCAACTGACCTTGACACTTTTATATTCATGATAGAGTTTAAGTAGAATCTAAAGATAAAATTCTCTCTCTGGTTTCCTGCTCCCTGTTCCTGTGATACTTAAAACCTGTGAGTACGAAGTATCTGTATAGTAAAGTCTTACAAACAGCCCATGTGACAATTTTTAGATAGTAAGCCAATATAAACACGTACATCATAATCTGCTTCTCTATTATAGCTGCAATTCATACATATTATTTGTGCTTAATGCCACAATATTTTACTTTTAATGGTATTAACTGTATGGTAGATAAATAAGGGCAGGAGGATATATTTTTTCTACATTTTCAGTGAAAGTTTCATGAAGTCCCTGCTAAGAGGCCATTAAAATAACACAGAACTAAGAATAAGAAAATCCTGCAACAAACTAAGCAACAGGTGACATAAACAGGAGAGAAAAAAACCCTCTTAAATGAGCCTTCCACAGCACAGAAAGGATACTGGGCTGAACGCCTACCGCCTTCTCGTTAAGTGAAAATACTCTCTCACTGGGTTCAGTAGCATTCTGCCTGGCATCTGAAGATCTGGGCCTGAGGGGGAACACGGTAGCATGCCTCTCCTTAGAACCAAGCAACTTAGAAAGCCTCCCAAGAGAAAACATAAATAAATGGGGAGCTTCCGAAAAAGAGCCAGCTAATCAAGCAAAGCTCAGCAAAACCTGAGCTCTTGAAAACACATCACTGGCAGACAAGTATGGAAATGCCTGCAAGGATCTGTGACTCCTGGCTTATGCTGCGATGGATTAGCCTTCCAGAAACAAGATCTGGACACTGTGATGGGCAGCGCTCTGCTCAGTTTTGCAAAGACAGAGTGAACAAAACTGAAATTAATAGCAGTGAAACTGGAAGTGCTATACTGAGTAAGTCAACGGCACCTCTTCCATGTGATTACTGCTGTCTCATGGGTTCTTAGCATCTACAAACCAAAAAACATCTAGACAAGCTCAACGAGAAAGACAAAATTGATTTTACTGAAGATCTGAAATATATGAGCAGATGCAGTCTGTAGTTCAGTATACGATTCGATAATCCATTCCAGAGCAAACAGGGTCCACACAGCGAAGCAGGTTATGCCTTCTCCATGGAAAATCCCACAGTTCAGGGAAAACTACATGAAATGTGACAGCAACAACCAGTACGAGAAAGAGTTTTACCACACCCAACCCCTGCCTCTTCCCCACTGCACAGGCAAGGTAAAAGGGATACATTATTACAAAAAAAAAAGGTACTAAAAAGGTCTTTTAAAAGAAGCATTTATTTGAATTAATAAAAGATGCAAAGATTAATAATTTGCTGTCTCAGCATAAAAGAATAGAGGAGGCATCTGACTAAGTACGCAGTACTGCTTCCACAGAGAAGGAAGATTGAGCTCAGAGAAGCAACAGGAGGCAGAACTTTCTGGTGAAACGACGCACAATCACAGCTCAGTAAATGTACACTGCATTCACAAAACCTCACACATGACCATTTGTCAAAACAGCATTTTTTACCAAATGTTACATCCAATACAGGGAAGTCCCTCAGCGTGAAAGAGCAGAACCTGGCCCATCTTGTCTGACAGAGCTGGGACTGACCGCACAAGTGCGAGAGTTCCAGGATACCTCGGCTAAAGGCCAGAACAAGGCCTCCTGCACAGGGAGCTGATGAAATCCAATAAAGAACACTTGTCCCTTGTTATACCCTTTAAAAAAAGACAACCTACCTACCCACAAGCAGTCATCTGTGGCGCTTGAGGAAAGCAAATAGCGCATGTTGTCAACCTGACAATCTACTCACCTCATCTGTGTGCCCAGTAGGGTTATAATGCTCAGCTCTGCTTCCCCTTCTTAAATGGAGAAAGCAGTCCAGAATCTGCCCAAGATGAGAATCTGTATGTTTAAACTGCTTAAAGGTTATCGCAAACATTTGGAAGAACTGGCCAGATCTTAAACATATGTCACACTATAGACAACTACTTTTCTTTAAGAAAGAAATACATAGTCTTGAGATAGCAGCTATTCCTGGTCCCTGACAGGCAAGCACTGATAATAGCAGCACCTTCCTCTACCACTGGATCACCACACAAAACCATCACTTGCAGGGATACTTCACTCGACATTTATGTGTCTTCCCTTTATAGGTCTGTAAATTAAGAAATAACCTGCAGTCAAAATGGGATTCTCCACTATTAAGAAAGATGTCTCCTGTAAACGGACTGCAATGTCAAGAGCAACACTAACTGCATAAACGTAGCCAAAGGATTGCTAAATAAGCTTCATGACAGCAAGAAAAAACCAAGAAATTCCAGGCCACAGCTCATCTCCTCATTTTAAAAGGACTCGGCAGATACCAAGGTCTCTACCTGCCCTGCCCTGCCAAGGATTTTTCAGCCAACACCCACCCCTTCTGAGAGCCACACGTAGGATCTTGCCGCTGAGTTCAGTCCTAGAGGCTAAGAAAAGCTTGGAGGAAGGGGCAGCAGGTCGTTGGTACAGATTTATACAACGACTTACAGAAGGGATTCTGGGTCCACAGGCACTATGGGAAACAACTACTGAAGGCACAGATTTATCACCAGTGTGCCTCAGGCAGTGATACAGGGTGCACATTATGTGTAAATCTTCCAGACTGTAGCCCTAAATTACAATGTTCATAAGGAATTATTTTTCCTTAATGTTTATACTGTACGAAAAAAAAATTCCATGAACAGTAGCATACTTCAGCCTTGAACTTAAAAACACCTTTTCCTCTGGCTAAGGGAGGATCCCTTCAAACAAAGATGAGCAGACTGATCCAGCTCTGAAACTTCCACTCATTAGTCACTGCGATTTCCTATTTCCGTGAGTAATATATTTCCCACAAAGATCAGACTGTTTTTCAGAGCAATGCTACTGACAGACTTCCTTTGGTTTGTTTTTTGTGTGTGTGTGTGTGTGTGTGTGCGCCGCTTTTCATTGTTATCCTTAACAGTAACAAAGCATTAGAATATGTTGTCTCCATAGCATAAAACTGACAGATGTTCCATATGTTAAAAATAAACCTTAATGTTATTCTTGAGCTGTCCTCAATGGGTTTTTCCTTTTATTTTTTATATTTTTGGAATTTATATTCCTTTTGGGACACCTTCTAGGGAGGGGGCATCCGCAACTTCTCTGGGCAACCTGTTCCAGTGTCTCACCACCCTCACAGTAAAGAATTTCTTCCTAACAGCTCATCTAAATCTACTGTCCTAATACCTCGTCTAGTCTACCACTGCCTCTTGTCCTTTCACTACACTCGCTGGCAGAGTCCCTCCCCTTCTTTCCGGTAGCCCCCTTTAAGCCCTGGAAGGGCACTGTAAGGTCTCCCCAGAGCCTTCTCCTTCTCTTTTCCAGACTGAACAGCCCCAACTCTCCCAGCCCGTCCTCATAGGGGAGCTGCTCCAGCCCTCGATCATCTTTGTGGCCTCCCCTGGGCCTGCTCAAGCAGGTCCATGTCTTTCTAGTGTTGGGGGCCCCAGAGGTGAACACAGAACTGCAGGTGGGGTCTCACCAGAGCAGAGTAGAGGGGGAGAATCACCACCCTTGACCTGCTGGCCACTCTTCGATGCAGCCCAGGCTGTGACTGGCTTTCTGAGCTGTAAGCACACATTGCTGCCTCCTGTTCACTCCTCCTCTGCAGGGCTGCTCTCAGTCCACTGCGTCTCTTCCGTTTAGAGACATGGATGTTGTGTAGGACAGTGTCAAATGCTTTGCACAAGTGCACGTAGGTGATGTCAGTTGCTCTTCACTTATCCATCAACACCGTAAGCCCATCACAGAAGGCCACCAAACTTGTCAGGCATGATTTGCCTTTAGTTAAGCCCTGTTGGCTGTCACCAATCACCTTATTTTCCATGTGCCCTCACACAGCTTCCAGCAGGATCCATTCCATGATCTTGGTACAGAGGTGAGACGGACTAGCTTGTAGTTCCCTGGGTCTTCCTTGTTTCCCTTTTTAAAAACGAGGGGTTTTAAAAATGAGGGTTATGTTTCCCCTTTTCCAGTCAGCAGAAACTTCACTAAACTGCACGACTTCTCAAATGTGATGGATAGCGGCTTAGCCAAGGTAACTCAGCCTTCTCAGTATCCCAAGTAACTAAGTCTTCTGTTCGTTCCATAGAGGGCCCACATTTTCCCTCATCTTCAACACTGACACACATATAGAAGATTTTCTTGTTGCCCTTAAAAGCTTTTCTTGTTGCCCTTCATCACTAAAATACACATCACATCACTCAAATACTTCTAGCTTTGATGTTACATACAACTTGGCGTTGTCATGTTTGATAGAACTGCAAGACAAGCTCTGCATAGTTCCAATAACATATTTCTGGAGCTCTAAGCTCAGCTGCCCTATTCACCGCTTCCCCAGAAGGGCACACGATCAGGTCCATATGGGTACAAGCTAGCATGTTGTTCCATGAAGTGAGACCACCTGGTGCCCACAGATCACATCTGCAGGAGATGGAAGCTGGCAGCTTCCTCACAGCCAGCTGTTGGCCAGAAACTTAAACGAAGCAGCGGTGCTGACGATGAGGTAAGGAAAAGCATGGCTTGCATCCAGCCCTGCAAATATGTGTTCAGCTGGAACACACAGTCTTGCCACACCAGGTAATGCAGTGAGCAGGGCAAAGTGTATTGCCTGGAAACACACAAAAAGACTCAAAAAGGAGTTCCTTTCCCAAATTTATCTCTAGGCAGCACACAAAACCTAACACACAGGATACCACTCTTCCATGTAGCAATTAACCAAATGTTAAGGAGAGATGGTATCAATAGCAGCCAAACCAATTTTAGAAACCTTGTGCCATCCCATGCTCGGGCACGCATGACAATGGCAAAAAGGTTATCCTTATGTGGATTTGCAGATCTTCCCAGATAAGTCAATAAAGGAGGGACAAACACAAAGTTTCATGGTCGTGGAGAGAAAACAAGCAAACACATGCTAGACCTGCCAAGAACAGTAACCCCACAATTCATTAGCCTGCGGATCCTTTCGAGGAGAAGTAGCTCAAAAACTTCACACTCACTTTTGAAACTCCTAAAAATTTTGTTCCGTCAAGCTAAGAACATTACTTTTTAAAATTTAAAAAACCCAGGAGATCGTTCTACAGGGGAATCCAAATTCCAGTATTCTTATTATTAAACAACAACGACAAAAATAGTAAAATGTGTGAAAGTTTATGGTTAGTTTTCATTTACCCTGGAAAGACCACAAACTAGCTACATTTTGCAATGCAAGTCTTGATGAGATTATTCCTTGCCAACAATGGAGCTTGACACCAACTGCTCATGCCACTCAGTGCCCACAGTCTCTATCTGCATTAAGTATCCAGATAATACTATTTCTGCTATTAACGACGACAATAAAAATACCTCCCCCACATCAGGCCCGGTGAGAAATCACGATCTGAAAGCATTTCAAATGCTGTCAACCATGAAAATCAATCAGCGCTGACAACCTCAGCTGAAACGGGGCTCACCGAGGCTGTTGTCAGCATCACTGGAGAGCTGCCAGCCTAATCCCCTCGCTGGAAATACAGCGCTGCGAGCGCCTCCTGACAAGGGAAAATGAGCAGATTACATGGAGAGGTAACAAGCTTGAGCTGCGCCACGTAAGGAATGGGGGGGGTGTGGAGGGGAGAAATCAGCCTGCCTGAATTTGCTTTTGACCAATCTTCTGAGTAAATCTTCCCAGTGAGAGAAGTTATCCCTACACACATTTCTACAGTCTGACTCTGAAAACAAGGTGGCAGTTCTAAGAGGCAAACTCTTTTGCCCAAAGAGAAAATAAGCAGTTTGCAAGTTCTCAGCTTCTCTCAACTTTGCAATACCAGCCTGACCTATGCATTTGATACCTGCCAGAAAACAGGTTTGCTCTGTGACCCCAGGAGCTGCTCCGTCCCAGAGACAGAACACTACACCCGGGGCATGTGTGTTCTGCCCCATTCTCCAGTAGAGGTGGCCGTGGGGCAGTTGTGCTGCAGCATCCTCCCGGCTCTCACTCTGGCTGTCCAGGAAACAGTATTTAAAGGGAGTAGATGGTCACTGAAAGAGACATGCAAACCCACTGACAACTCACCCACAGCTCTCCATGTTTAAGATGCTCTTAAATGAAACTGGCACTTCTAAGTCCCGATTGTTCACCCTTTCTTATACTTAAAACTCCTCTGAAATGGTGCTCGCTTGCTACAGAGCGAAACTAAACCCAAATCCAATAATGAAAATTCCACCGATGATTCACAGTTTTGTATCATTCCTTAAAACCCATCGACGACTGCTTTTAAGCTCTTGACCCTTAGGCTTTACCAGTGCTGTGACCTGAGTCAGTTCTGCTCTTCCCCGTACACCCGCAGCCTTTGATCTGTTGTGCAAACAGCTGCAGTTTTTCTCTGAGAATCAGCCCGTCGGCTAGAAACTGCAAGTATTTCACAAAGCTTCCTCCTTGCAGTGAGAACTTCACCAAAAGGCGTCTGTGCAGAGGTCTATACACTACTGACACCAGCCATGCACACGCGCAGGTGTGCATGCTCCCACAGGTTACTGGGGAGAGTGCTTATGTCAAGTAAATATCAAACGTTCTCCGAGATTTTGTCTTTGTTGCTGGCCATCAAGATTTTACGATTTTAATGGTTCTACTTTTTTAAAACCCTCACGCTCCTGAACAAAGAGGTGAACCCTTCAAAACACTGCTTTACACGTTAGTTCTCACCAAGCAGCTGTTACAGATAATATTCATGACTTATTATTATTCATGAGCTATCAACTGAACCATTTTTTTGTTTCCGCAAATGTTAGGGAAAGGGCTGCTTTCTCCAAGAGCAGAGAAGGGTGTTTGTGCAAGAACAAGAATTCTCACTATTACTTTGATGTGCATTACTCTCAGTTTTATTCATTTCTCCCTTTTAAAAATTTAAATTAAGCAATCAGAACGCAGCACCACCATCACCTAACTCGTAGGATCACCCACTATCAATTCGAAAGAGAAAATAATTCTAACAGAGCTATTTCTAAATAACTACTTATCCTAACTACTCTGTGAACCAAGGTTATGTTTGTTGAAATCGGAAGGAGTAAAATGGCTTGGAAAACAGTTCAGTCCAATAAGCCACTGATCAGTCTTCCTTCTACTCTACGCCACTAGCCAGTACACACGTGGATACTGGTGATGAAAGTGGATCATAAACTCTTTGAGAAGTCTGAGAAAATCTTGACATTTATAGCTATAAGTATTTGCTTTCTATTGCATCTCTAGTGAACATTATCCATCTTAGGGACTTTATATTAAATTTAGTAGTGTATTTTGGTACATGAAGTTGGCATTCTCCAATCTACTTACATGGAAAATGGATTTATGTGATGTTTAAAGAGCAGATAGAGTATAGGCAACCTGCAAAATATCAGCAGGAGAAACATATATATTTTTCACCTCCTCTTCATACTTCTTTTCATGAGTGATACGTTAGAGGCTTCCCTATTTGGTGGGAGGTGTCCCTGCCCGTGGCCCAGGGGTTGGAACGGTCTTGAAGGTCCCTTTCAACTCAAATCATTTATGAATTTGTAGTTTCTCTTACAGGTCATTGGGCACCTTGGTGTTTTCAAAGCAGAAAGTGCAGATTCATAAGAAAATCTGCCTCAAAGAAGAAGCTTCAGTGGGTGTAGAGGAAGGATAACTGCTTTAAATGCAAGCAACAAAAGATAAGAACAGTCATTTTCTTAAGTGCACAAAGGCACACAGAAAATTGAAAAAGGATCTGTGCTGAGGTCTCTCCCAGGGAACATATTCCCAAACGACACAAAAATAGGTGACTACCAACACAAAGTTTGCAGGTAATACCTCCAGTATATAAAGTGAGGAAGAATGGAGAATTTGAAAGAGTTGCAGAAAGACTTCACTAAACGTGTGAGGAATAAAAGGGCAGACAAAACTTAAATAGAAAAATGTTAAATCATGCCCACAGGAGAATGTAATCCTAACTTTACATATGCAGTGATGGACTACAAATTGGTCATTTCGGAACCCAGCCCTGGGAGTTAATGAGACTGTTGAGTAAAATGCCAGCTCAGTGCTCCTGAACTGTCAAAACAGCAAAGCAAGTGACAGGAATGAAGAATAGAAAAGCAAACATGGAATAGTAACTATGATGGATTCATATACAGAATAAGATTGTGTTTTTCTTACCATCTGAAAAAGAATGCAACTGAACTAGAAAACACTTTCAGCCTGAAACAGAGAGGGCAAACACGGAGAAGGGCTACGGAATGTCAATGACACAGAAGGTGCCTGAGTATTAATCGTCCACTGTACCGCCTCGAAAAGGAACTGTGGGCATCAAACGAAACTTGCAGGTGGCAAAATCACAAGCAGCAGAGGAAGTGGTTCTTCACACCATATCGAGTCAGACTGTGGAATGCTAAGAGGAGTGCAGGTTCAAAAAAGCAATTGGAAAAATTAATGGAAGTAATATCTGAAGATATCACCTCTGACTCAGAGAAGTCTTGTGAGGCTGGAACACCACTAAAGGAATTGTAATTACATTATTGCCCGGTTCTGGCATTATTTGCCAGGCTTTCAGTCTAGTTGCTGTTGGATACAGAGGGCTAGGTGGACATTTTTGGTATGACGTGATATGTCATAAAAAAAAAAAAGGACAACGAACAAAGAAAAAGAAAAAAGGAGACAGAACTTAGTCAAAACAGATTTAAATTGCCTTCAGTATGTTATCCATGCACCACTCAAGAACCCTTCAGTGGAGTTCCTGTAGTGAAAGGCCTGTAGAAGGAAAAACATAACAAGTCCTGTATAGATCTGTTCTGTGGCACCTGGATACAGAAAGGGTCTTACTTTCAGAATGAGAAAAATGCTCTTACATCATGAAAAGTAAAATGGAAACATAACCCTAGGAATAAAAAACTATATATACCTTTCCCCAATTAATTCCATTGCAATATTATTGCTATAGTAAGCTGTCTGAAGCACCTAAGCAGTTTTGTGGGTTAAAATGTTTTTTTTAAAAAATACATGTAGCAGAGATGGAAGCACAGCTTTACAGTTCTCAACTGTGTGACCTGATGAACATCTTCCCTAAGTTACTATCCACCTTGCATTATCCCTTCACTAGCCATGTCATAAGGATACGTGCTTATTCTGGCTGGAAAATCCCATCCACAGAACCTACTGCTATTCCTCCTGCAACAATCTTAACACCACTCCCGATCACAATCAAACACGAAGATTATACTGAGATGATTTCCCACAGCCTGTACGTGCAAATGGCAATGATGAAAAAGAAATTCGGAGTGAAAAAGCCAACCCCTAGGACACTGATGGTAGAAATTACAAAGGAAATCAAGCACTAGAAATCAGCAAAAACACCCCTGTGATTCAGAGAAAATACATAATTAAAAAAAATTGGGATAACTCCATGCAATCAAGGCAAGAATCAATTGTGTGTGCATTGGGCAGCTTCTCAGCTCACAGGAGGATTCGAGCTGGCGTTCATAGGCTGAAGAGCTTTCCAAGAACCAATTAAACCCTACCAGAGGGAAGGGAACAGAAAAAAGGGGAAAAAGGAAACTACTAGCCTGAAACTCTTCCCCAGTTTTCAGCTGCTGGCTGCCACACATCTGCAAAGGTAGCTGCAGCGAGGGAGCGGGGCAGGCAGAGTTTTATGCTCAAGCAGAGCCCTGGCGTGAGCCCGTCGGCCAGAGCACGCTGCTCCCCATTAATCATCTGGTGCAAACCTGGGTTTCGGCAGTGAGCCTGACAACAGAGCCAGGATCTAATAAAACCCTGACAGACTGAAAGTGAGACAGCCTCCTGCCTGTCTCTCTCCTTCCCTTTGAAATGTGGGGTAAAGGTTGGGGGAGAACAAAAAGACACTGATGATTGATAACAACTTAATATCTTTGTGCAGCTTTATCGGGCTTTTTAACTAATGACTAAGGCAACTCCACCTCTACAAAATCAATCATCATGTCATACAAGTCTAAAACACTACAAAATTAAGTGCCTGCCCCAGGGATATAGAGCATGTGTCATGTTTTAAGTGAACCTAATTCTGCTGGGGGTCCCTGCCTGTTATTTTTCGCTTTCATTTCCCTCAGAGATATTCAGAGATGGGGAAAGAAGTGGCAGGAGAATTCACAATTAGTGCCTTTCCTTGAAGAAATGATTCAGTAATCCTTTAACTCACTCATCAGAGCTGTGTGTCAGAAAAGTGAACTCAGTTATCTAAACAATTTAACCACAAATACATCAGCGTGAGCAACCCTGCAGCAGTTGGACGGGATGGACAACGCAACCTTGTTCTTCCTCAAGACGCTCAGCTTTCAATGGAAAGGCAAACAAATCCCACGGATTCCGTGTCCTTACTGTAAGCACCACAAACTGCCTCTACTTTTGACCTTTAGCAGCATCTGGAAACCATCTCCACTTTGAGCCATCATCTTCAAATACAGACAAGGGCAAGTAGATGAGGATGAGTACGCGGAGTATTCGACGTGTACAGTATACCTGTTTTAAGCACAGATGAGCAGAGTCAGGACTGTGCTTCTCCGAGGTACGGAGCACTCCTTGAACTTCACTGGGAGGACTTCACCTTCCCTGTGAGATTGCATTGCACCATCAATCATCTGTCAAGCTGTTTTTGACAACAATACATTATTCTGGATTGCTCTGGTAAGATGACTTAGTCTTTGTCACTCAAAGGTACAGAATTAGAAGATGCTGAAACTCAATATCTATTTTTAAGAGGGAAACAGCTACGAAATCTTACGGAAGTGATTGATGTCAGGAAAGAGAAAGGGCCAGTTAAAAATAAGTAAATAAATAACTTCCTAATTTAGGACTCAATTGCTCTTCCCCTCACTAGCAGAGTAAAAAAAAAATAATTCCACCTCCTTCTCTTCTGTACAGCAAACAAGAAAACAAAAACTCCTCCTGCGTTTTCCTTTACATTTTCTGCAGCCTCTTCCCTTTGGCAGAAGAGCTGAGCGAGGGCTACCAGAAGCGCACAGCTCTCGGGCTGCCCGCCTGTGCACACGTATCGGTGTCACTGTCCCTCTCCTCCTGCACCACTGAACTTACTTTGCTTTTCCTTCCCCTGCCATTCAGGCAAAAAACATTCCTCTAATTTATGAAAAGGAAGATTTTTTCTCAAAGTGGGTCAGACACCTAAAAATGTGATCAGGGCTTAATTTCCTACGCGATTTAAATGCTTCAGGAAAAAAATAACACCGCATTCTAGTTCAAGCTTTTGTAATCCTTGACTGGATACTTAGGTGACAATGACTTAAACTGTCATTATCAACAGTTGTTGCACACTGCCAGGTGAGATCATAAGAGCTTTTCTCTATAGTCAGAAGAGGAGATATGTGTACATTGCTTGCCTTCTAAACTGTTTCTATTTTGATCCTGTTTGTAACCATACTAACCTTTTCACAGCCGGGGCTTCTGCCAAGTATAATTACTTGCCAAGGGATTTTTTTTTTTTTAAGTTCAAATTTGATACAAGCCTTGGGATTCTTTTCTTCCCTGTTCATACAGTATGTTATTCCAACCCCTCCCTGTTCATAAACTTTCCAAGAACTGACAAAATCTAAACTGGCATATTTTTCGTACACTTTGTGGAAATATTCCTAATTTTGCAAGCAGCTGAAGATGTGGTTTTATCTTGCCATGAAGTCATAAAGTTTAATTTGCAACATCACAGTTGCTTCTATGGCAACAGATGGTGACATCAAACACAGGATCATGACTTCACTATAGGATCAAGAAGGATTAGCTGTGCACTGAGGAAGTTAAGATCTAATACAAATAGCTACAACAATTGCAAAGAGAATTTACAGCAGGATAGTTTACTCCCTGTGTAAATGTTCTTCTTGTTTACCCCAGTATGAATATCCCTTTAAATCAACCAGCTGTTTGTAAATGAAGCACAAATGGATTAGCCTTAAAACAAGCTCAGAGGTTTAAGATGGGGTTTGCACACACACCCAGCTATGACTGCACTCGGGTCTTCGAGTTCCAACTATACTAAGAAAGAAAAGAGGCCAGAATTACATTATCTTTCCCTCAACAAAACCTCAAGGACTTTTACCTGCCTTAAACTCTCACCTACCTTAAACAGCTTATAGGATGAGTGCAGCATACCTGCATTTAATTTTTATTGAAGCGTCTGTTTGGAGCACTGCTTCTTATCCTTGAAAACCTTGTGGGGACAGTTATTTAATTACATGACATATTCTCTTTCCTGAGAGAATCCTTAACGGGATGAATTCGCTGGCCTTTCACCTTTACGCTACCAAACAGGACCAAACAGAGAGTCCTGAGCTTTAAAGGCCTCTCTGGAGACACCTATGTATTATTAACTGTCCCTAGCAAGAGCCAGCCCTTGGTGGGACAGCACATGCAATCAAAGAATCAGCTTCCCCTAAGGAGAAATATGGAGATAGGTCTTGCCAGGACACAGCTGAGTCCACTGGTGGGATATGGAAATCCACATTCTGCAGCTGTTCCAAGGACTCTCGCAGCTGGGAGAAGAGACAGAAGCGTTACGAGCAGCAGCACAGGAGGGAACTGCCCCTTGGGAACCACCTCTACAACAAGCTCTGAACCAATTCTCCTTTATTGGGTTCCCGGGTGCAAGCTCTCAGCACATTTATTCTGCCATGTACGAAAACCTGATTTGCTACGCACACGCACTGGACTGTGCAACTGCTCAGTTACCATTACATGTTTTTTCACTGCAGTAGACGCCAAGTCCTTTCAACAAGTGACATTTAACTTTCTGATAAGTACTCAAAGGAATTCTGCTGGACTACAGCATTTGCTGTGTCTCTGCAGACAATTTTTGTTTTGAAAGAGAGCCAGCTTTGACAGCTTTTCTGCCTCCAGAAGCAGTAAGTTTTCAACTGCGAGCATGCCCCGCGGTTGCGAGGCCATGCCTTGAGAGAACCACCATCACAGGGTATAAAGGTAATTCTGATTTCACGCCCAGTCTCATGCGTCTTTGTTGAGATGCCAACTAGGGTATGAAATTCTGTTCCACTATCAGTTTTCTTTTATATGGACACATCAATTAGACGACCAGTCCTGTTGCATAAAGCAGATTATGTTGATTAGCACAGCCCTTAAGGAGAAGAAGACTTTGAGCAGCTCTCTGAAGAATTAAAGCTAGGCAACAGCTGAACCACGCAGCAGGGCAGGAGAATCATTTTAAATCTCACAATCCATTTCCATTGGTTTGTAAGTGCCCTCTACTTTTCTTATTAGAGGACTCGTCAGACTTTGTTGGACTATCCTTATCAGTCTTAATAAGGATTAACTTATACTGAGTAAGGGATTCGCCTAGGTAAATACATTCATTTTGTACATGCACAATTAATACAAAACCAAAGTAAATCAGGAAGGCAATAACACGAGGAACACTATGGACACTGATGTACTGTGACACTTCAGTTACACTCCACTTCCAGACACACTTAGTTTGAAATGACAGATGTTTTTTAACCTTCTTCCACATATACTTAAGCGATAATGAGAAACCTTTCAGACTATGTTGTCACCTCTACTCTTTTCCCATCGCTTCTTGATTCCAGTCAAATCCACAGTGTTTCTCCTGAGCTCAGCTCCTATCTCAGTAACACTATTAGATACCATTTCTTCTCAAATACTTCTAAGAGGAAGCTGAAAACTTTTAGATCCAGAAGTTGCTGGCCAGAGCTAAAAGCATTTCACCTCAAACCAGCAATCATTTACTGAAAGAAAAGACTGAATATAGAGAAAGAAAAAAACTCAGTCACCTAAATGCTGCAGATGTTTAACAAGCCACTTAAATTCCATGTCTCAGTCACAAGAGGCAAACCATGGTGATAACACACCCTGTTTCCTCTACTCCTTGCTGGTCAGTTATTAAACAGGGCGCTCGCTATGTGATATACACAGCAGACTGCTCTCACCCAAAGAACCCAGTAATTCCTCTGCCAGCTACATGTAGACTCACGAGGCAGAGCAATGGCTCCATCTAACACAGCCTTTACAATCAGAAATAGTGGTGAAACTCCAGAAGCACACGTGCTTCACTGGTGTGAAGGAAGATGGGGAGATGTAAGTACTTGGATCTTTTAGCAATTGGCCCAGGGGACAGGAGGAACAGCCACCGAGCACAGTTAACCGGCACTGCAGTCCGATTAATGGCTGCAAGACCCACAAGCATTAAAACTAAACACGTAAGTGTTCCCCAAACGGTGGGAAGGTTCTGAGATAAGCTGTGTTGCAGGTCTTTGGTCCAATTCACCTGTAGGTCTGAAAAGGAGAAGGCGAAGGAGGATCTCTCCTTCCCCATCAAAGACAGCGCAGGAAAAACTGGCAGTTCCTGCACAGAAGGCTGGGAAGAGCGAAGGACAAAAGTCTTCTGGGGAAGGTTAAAGAAATACTCTACTAAAAGCCCTTCCTAATGGAAGCCAGGACTGAGCTATTAGCAGAGAAAGCACAGCACTTCATCTGTGAGGTGCTACTGTTGATGAGTAATAGTCAGTAGCAGCCTTGCTTGGCGGTGTTTAAACACACTCTTGTAAAAATTATTAGGATGGTTTGTGGCCTTTAGTCTTGTGAAAAGGACATGCTTAAGATCCAAGCTCTTCCAGCCTTCCTAAAATGGCTTTTAAAATGAATCAGGCGGCCTGCATTTGACCCACTTCTACTCATCACTCCCAGAAAAGAAATGCTTTCTCGAGTCCTGACCAGCACATGAACCCAGGGCTGCGGCTCACTCGGATCCACCTCGCACCACGCTGCCTAGGCAAGCATGACCTCCAGAGGCTCAGATCCCCATTCATATTTCATATTTCACAGATGTTTTTCCCCCCACTTTTGCCGCTTGTTTGTAATGCATCACTGGGTCTCTGTACAGCCCCCACTTTAAATATATCTTACTTTTTTTTGTTGTAAGAAAGCAATGAGGTGAGGAGCAAAACTGAAAGGCCTGACAGTCCCAGCTTCCCATTGACACACTCCCTTGTTTACGTCAAAAACCGGGGGCTGTAAGTGACAGGAAAGCAGCAGAGAGCAGAGGGTGCATGGAACTGTTGAAAAGGCGGCAGTGACATGACAACCTTCAAAGACGAGAGTCAACGTTTGTCAGGCCAGGAGGGTGGGATTGCATTAAGCTGCATTTCATTAAGAAAAAATAATACTCAGAAACTACTAAGGTGTCCCATGAGGCTGCTTCACCACATTTAATTTAATGTCTTTCCTCTCCAGTGACCAATCCACCCCCCACTTTCTTACAAACGATGACTTGTGGGTCTCAACCTTACAAGCGAAGATACGTTTGACCCATTAGTTACCCTATTTAAAGGCTTTTGTTAACCTATAGCACAGAGCTTGAGCTACGATTTTACATTGAGGCTCCAGACCACAGAGGCAGATGGTGTCATAAAAACCCACCTCCCCCTACCCTATTTATTCAACTTCTGCTGTGTAATCGACATTCATTTCTTTATGCACCATTTTCTAGGCAACACGTTATCCCCACAGATCTCAAGCTGGGGCAGCGGGTGTCTGAAATGCTGGTCATGGGGAATGCCTCAGGCAGCGTGTGCTTTTGAAGCTGGTGTTTCTGCCCTGTTTCTTGGGAAGAAGGCCCTGAACATCAAAACCCAGACTCCAAATGCAAAAAGCCTCCTTGAATATGTAAAAATTCCATTTGCATTTGGGGAATTAGAAATGAAATAAAAGACAGAAACTATGTTATCTAAAATGCTACAGTGCCTTCTATGCCTGTCTTAATTTTTTAAACTTCCTATTCTCGTTGCCCAGAACCAGTTTCCCCACCGAATGTATTTATTTTCTCCTTCCAGAAAGAACTGCAGGAAAGATAATAAATCCTGACTCTGCTGGCTACAGAAGAGGATTTCCCAGTAAGCTGCAAAGTTCACAACCTTCAAAATTCATCTCTTAGGAGAGATAGACGACTCAAAAATAAAGTATGCAAAATTAAGAAAAGGGAAAAAAATCCAAACACAAGCAACTCTCTCTTTTACATTACTTTTCTAAAAGAAACTGTAAGGCTAAAGGAGAAAAAACCCAAACCCCAAGCACTCAGTACCGAGGAACTGTCATGAGGCAACATACACATGCATTAATAACAATAATACGTAATGAATGATCTGTTTAGATATTTTACTCATAGTAAATGAGTAAAATCCCTGCAGAAAGATTTCCAAAGTCTGGTTTGCTTGATTTTCAGAAGGAAGAAAGAATGATCAGTATTGTGACTTGATGGTAAAACATCCAAATTATAAAGGAATGTTTGTTCCACTGCTGCTCAACACCTGCAGAACATCACTTTTCCTTTTGTGCTGTGGGGTACAGGCCTCAAACCCAAGGAGCGTGGTGGCTGCCTGACAGTGGGCTAAGAGGCAAAGTCCTTCCCACCAGAGTCTCAATTACTGAGCTCTAATACGATGACATGTACAGCAATGAGCTTTTATTGGTTTTTGCATTTGGACCTGGCTCAAACATTCTACAGGAAAAAAAATGTTACGCAGGAATGTAGAAAGGACAAATCTGGTGCTAAAAGTAGCAGAAACTGAACAAATATTATTTAAATTCTTCAAAATAATTGTTTTTCTAAAAACAGGAAAAAAGCTTTAGGAAAGGTAAAATACACAGAAGAACTAAGAGAAAGTAGAAATATTGAAACACAGAAAAAGCTACTGAAAAAGGATGCTGGCCCAAATTTTCAGTTGAATCTGCTCCAAGCAGCTACCTTCCTTCGATCAACTCCTCATACCTGTAGTCAGTTCTGCTGGGCTGCGGATACGCATTTTCACCAGCCTTGTCCCGCGTGTTCTACATGTGAATCCCTTGCCCAGCCATGGGAGGAAGATCATCCTGTGAGCACCTTTCTACACCTCCCAGCACAGTCAAAGCCTTGGGGGAGAGTCAGTGAGGCTGAGGCCTTGCAAAACATCCCAGAGGAGGGGTTGTTTTTAGAACCACACTTGCTGGTCTCTGGCTCTTTCTCAAAAGGGAGACTGGAGGAAAAGGCTGCGTTCCTTCAATGATCAGATAACGTGTTCTGCAAAACACGTTTGCCAAAAATCCCAGCGGCCAGAGAGCCAAATGAACAGTTTATAGACAGACAGCAAGGAACGCCACCAGCTAATGGCATCTGTCTACAAGGTGTGCTTGGCTGCCCCCCAAATTACAGATTACGCCACTCCGTGGAGCCTGTTAGCAGCAGAGTCCCAGGAGCCACTTGGCCTGCAGGTACGGGATGCAAGGACCAAGCTGCTGCCCCTCAGCCTTAGCCTCAGCAACCACACAACTTCAAGCAAAGATTTTTCTGTGTATGAAGACCAGCTATCAGCCTCAACATGCAAGTCCCAGATTGCCAGAGTACGAGTCTCTCTCACAGCAGAAAAATCAATGGTGACTGCCTCAGCTGAAAACCCCAACAGCTCATCCTGATAAGCTGCTCCGTGGAAACCGGTTACTCTGGACAATTACCAGACAGCTCAATGTCCACAGGCAGACACACTCACGAATCCTGTTCTTGCCACGATTGCCAGGAGTCCTGTGTTCACCCCGCTCCTGGGGTTCGCAAAGCCAGGCCTGGATCCTGCAGACACAGTGATGCAGCTACAGCTGTGGCAGGTGCAGCGCAATGGCAGAGTGCTCGTTTGGAAGGCTCAAAGCCAGGCAGAGATTAATGACCCACAATGACAGTGCAATCAGCAGCAGAGGGATCATAATCTCTGCCTCCTTTCTGCACACCATCTATAAAAGCCACAGCAAGGTATTTAATAGTATGTGAGCTCAACGGGCCATGAGATTTGCGCTGCAGCTGGACTGACAAGCGATGCTACCCGAGGCTCTGATTTTCATGACTGCGGCCGGCAGAAGGCAAGTGAACCAAACTGAAGTCTGCACCCTCTGCATGGCTGCATAGGGAGATGGAAAGTACCAAGGCCTGATACACGCCATATTTAGCATCGGTACTTTGCAAGAGTCATTGTTTGCGACCTTGAGGTCAGATTTCACCTTTCCTAAAAAGACAATCTTTCCCACCCTTTTTGCTACAGTTTCTTTCAGTTCACACCAACTTGTGAGAGGAAGTTCAGTCATTTGCGAAGTGGTGATGTATAGAGAACATGCTGCAGGCTACTAATAGGTTATTAATAGAGCAAAAATTGCTGCAGATTAAAGTACGTAAGTATACTGCCTAATTGCAGGGTAGAACATATATCACACTAAGCATGTGGCACTCACATTGAAACACATGTCCTGAAATCTTGGTTTGCTTTGCTCCATTTGGGTGAAGTGTCATGGTAATCCACAGAAGCAATTGGGGAACGGGAGGAAATTCAATGAGAGGGTTTTAAGGAAGAGGTAACACACTAATAACATAATCCTGCTTCTATTCTGTCAGGTAATCTGGAGTCTTGAAGTCTCTGGAAATGTGTTTTATGCTAAGCAAACGTTTGACATTCTGCCCTGCAAAATTAATAAAAAGAGAAATGAATTCAGGTCACAACTGATAAAGCTCACCAGAACTGATCAAGCTAGCAGAGGACTCTGCTTTAACTTCAAAGCTGGAGTGATCAGATAGAGATGTTTCCTCTCTCAGGACTGCATTTTGTCTTTTTGCACAAGCAGAACCAGTTGGGGAAAACGACTTAAGAAAGAGGGTAGGAGGAGAGCACAAAGAGGGCCTGAAGACCCTCAAGAGATCCTGTTTGCATGACAGATTCAACTTGTCCTGGTTTGAGACTCTCAAACCAGGACAAACCGTACCCAAAATTTTTTTGATGTTTGCCCGGCCAGTCTTTAACCTTTGAGCAAATTCCCCCGTGCTCCCTCAGGAAACCTATCCCAGTGTTTGCCTAAGCTCACCGCTTTTTCTAACATCAGCACAAGCTCCCTGGCTGAAATTTAAGACCATTAATTCTCAGGTCATGTTTCCAAGTAATAGAACATGCAACACCAGCCCCTTATATCACCAGCTAAAGCTGTGATGATTGAGGTGAAAGCCGTTGCTGCTGTTGTCTGTGGATGGTCTGCATGTTACTTCTCCTCCTCCATCCCAGCCCTTTCCCATTTGTCTCATCCTTGAATAAGATGTCAAGTTTAAGCTGAGGCAGTCATCAATTACATGGTTTGTTCTGAACCTAGCACAGGACAGGAGCTAAACCAACTAAGCCTTTTCAGCACTACTACAGCATAAATGATGCACCACCCCCTTCAGAGCTGTCTCCTGTCCAAACGTTCCCCTTCACTGTCTCCGCACCACAGCTCCCGAGCAGGGTTATGAGACCATAGGATGGGTTTAGGCACAACTGCTTTGACACTGGGCAGCATGGTTGATCACCTCTTTAACCTGGTCCCTCATCAGACTGGCACTCTTACCGCTCCACACATAGGACATGCAACAATAAAACGATTTCATTCTTGTAAAAGGGAGTATGTTTTCTTCAATAACTGGAAGCAGCTTCTGCTCTTCTTAACCATCCTGTTAATAGGAGCTACAGATTTTTTTCCTTTCTCCCTGGCAATGAGTTCTAGAGCTGATGATACACTACAGATAGTTGAACTGGTTGTCACAGAACAGAGTGGGTGCGGGAGTTCAGCACATCCTGCGCTTAAGCAGAGAAAAGGTTGTGTTAGAAGCTGCTGTTTGTGTTCTGGTCCTGTTTCATACTGAATGACTCAACCACACCTGGAATATGAGACCACACCTGGAATACTATGTCCAGTTTTGGGCTCCCCAATTCCAGAGAGACAGGGATCTACTGGAGAGAGTCCAACGGAGAGCTACGAGGATGATGAAGGGACTTGAACAACTGGGGCTGTTGAGTCTTGAAAAGAGGAAGCTGAGAGGGGATCTTATTAACGTATATAAATATCTGAGGGGTGGGTGTCAAGGGGAAGGTGCCAGTCTCTTCACAGTGGTGCCCAGTAATAGGACAAAGAATAATGGGTGTAAGTTAGAACACAGGAAGTTCCACCTCAACATGAGGAGAAACTTCTTCCCTGCAGGGTGCCGGAGCCCTGGCCCAGGCTGCCCAGAGAGGGTGTGGAGTCTCCTCCTCTGGAGACTTTCAAACCCTGCCTGGACACGTTCCTGTGTGGCTGCCCTGGGGGATCCTGCTCTGGCAGAGGGTTTGGACTAGATGATCTTTTGAGGTCCCTTCCAACCCCTGACATTCTATGATTCTATGATACAAAAGGTTGACTGTGCTGAATCTCCCCTTTTCTCCATATGATCACAAGTAGCCAACCCACAGTCAGCCAAAATCCTTCCCTCTGAGGCAGCTTTTGAGAGATGGGCTCCAAAGCAGCTTTCTAAAAGAGTATACAACAACAGATAATAAGTTGGAGCTGTCAGGCAAGTCCAGGTACTGAAATATTGTTTGTTTAATGCTACAAGAACACATAGGGACAGAAATTCAACAAACTATGTCACCTTGGCTGTAGCCAGGGAATGTGGGACTATGGGTGGACAGCTGAGACAAATGAACAGAATCTGCTGCTACGGCTTGGGTAGAGGATGACATGATGGTGTGTGACACAGCACTTAGCTTCGCTGAAGCAAGAACAGTCCCTGCAGAAGTACTGCATAAATGCGCATGGTTAGCACATTTTTCCATGAGTCAGTGTGATGCGCTGGGGCCCAACTGGCAAACTTTTTTTGGTAAAGACAAAGCCTTTCTGCTTTTGCTGTTTCTTTGAGCACAGCAAGACAGATGTGGTTAGTGCTATGTTTTCTGCAGAAAACTCTCTTCTACGTGGAACAGCCAGCTCCCAAAAGAACCGGAGCTTCTGAAAGAGTGATTTGTTTCTCTGCAGGCGGCTAGTGGCCAGCTCATGTTTGGTTTCCCAGCTGAACCTGTACAGAGAGGCAGAGCAGCCCACTTGCCCCTTGCATGGGCGAGTGCACATCTGCCTCCAGAGCTGAGCTCTCCTCCTTTCCCCTCCCTGTCAGCTGCCTCAGCCCTGTGCCCACACTGGCACACAGACACGTGGGGAGATGTCTGCCGGCGCGTGAAGTGCCTTGGAGGCTCCAGGGCAGCCTTGCCATCTGCTTCTGTGAGCAGCCATCTCTGCTGATGGGCTGGGATTTCTGGAACGTGGAATTCTAAACTAGTCTGTCCTGGTTTGTCCATCAAGATAATGCACACAGTTGGGAACCTGGCCCTCTGGTGAGTATTTTCCTTATCACTTCTTTTTTTTCCGCACCTCACAGCATCACAGAAGTGAGTAGGATCACTAGCTAGCTTTGCTGCGTGCAGAAGATCTCAATGTTAAATCCACAAGGTATCTGTTTCCTGCATAGGGAATCTACATGTAGGCTGTCCTCCATACTTTCGCTTTTGTCAAGCATATGGGATCCCACATTATGCATGCAGGCTTTCCATAGCTGCATGTAAAGTGATATTTCTCACACATAAATACTCATGAAGGAAAGACAGTTCATGCATCCTCATTCTGCAATTCAAATTATGCCTCACCTGCATCAGTGGAAATCCACTGCGGTTCAGTGAAGTCAATAACTACTCCATTACATCATGTAAGAGTAAAACGCTGCCCTAGTATGTCAGTATCTCTACATTCTGTATTATTCTTACAAAAAAAATCCATTAAAAAGCTGCACACTGATCATAATTAAAGCTGCTATCACCAGTAGATTACAAGTGCCTCAGCCAGTTCCCCAACCACAGCAAGCGCTTCACTTGTCTCAGTCACATGTCTGTGTTAACATTCTCAATAGATGCCAGCACATTCTCTACGTCTAGATACATTTAAAACATAAAAAAGCACTTCATTTTGAATTTAAAAAAATAATGGGTATGTATAATGATGTTTTAGAGTCATTATCAGATGGCAGACCTACCGCTCAATAGGAAAATGACTTCTGTCTGCGTTTACAGTGATACGGACTTAGCATTCAAAAGCATATGAATATATTTCCTAAAAGGGCGAGATATTCAAGAAGCCCTTCAAGTAAGGCTTCACAAATCACTATTTATGTTTTAAGATTTAAGTTTTTGGAGAATTTTAAAAAATCTCCAGCTCTTATTTAGCTTGCAAGTGACGTAGACTCTGAATACATGTGAAGGTCCCATGCTAAACAACTTGCATCTTTGATTTGTAGGCACAAAAGAAAAAAGGGGAAAACAAATGATGAAACTGGAATTCTAGGTAAGAGAAGGTGGCTTTCATGTAGCAATCACTTAGGTAACATAAAGCTTTTCACGCCAGCTGTGTGCTAACCCTGTGTGATATCACTTCCATAGTACTCCAAGTGTTTTATCTAGTGTTTCATCCTTGCTCCGGCAGGGAGCTGGCAGGGAGGTTCCTCACTAAGGCTGGAAACCTAACGATGGCATCAGCATAAAGAACCTGTGAGGTCATCTTCCTTTCCAAACCTGGAGCTGAAGGTATCTGCAGAGTGTACCATCACAGCCCATGGAACAAGAATGTGACAGACTGCAAAACCTGCCTCCTAACCACGGGAGAAACTGTCAGAAAACACTGTGTGATGTACAAAAGGGGAGAGGAAGGGAATAAAAAAATCCCACAACAAAACAATGCTCCTTTAGAGCATATGCACTCACCTAAACCGCATAAGATGGTGAAATAGGTTCGGGTCAGAAGACATCAACGACACATAAAAAAAGAAGAAAAAAAGGAACAAATTAGTTCAAAAGATAGGCAATTCCAGTTAGATAGGCAATTCCAGTTAGCTTGATGACATGAGCTAAGAGCATCCCAAATGAATCAGACTCAACTTCTATTTGCATGAGCAAAGTTTAACAAATTAGCTCTACTCAAGTGCCGCCTTTTTGCTGTGTGTTGGTTTGGCAGCAGCATGATACAGGCAGATGAGCTGCCACAAAAAGCAGAGAAATAAAAAGAAATCCTTAGCTTGCTATGGCCAGAACATAACTCCACCTGCGAGGCTCCCAGGAGCTGCCCACCCAAGAGTTTCTGCACGGGCTCAGCACATGTGGCTCGGGCACACAAAAGCCTGACTTGGGCTAAGCAGTTCTAGGAACTTGATTCCTATTGAGTCCATTAATTCTTAGCCGTGCTAAGCTTGGAGCAAATTTCAAGAGCAGATAATCATCAGAAAAAAAAAAAAAAAAAAAAGCTTTAGAAAGAAAGGGAAAAAGACAGGAAAACAAGTAATCTTCAAAATATCTTTACTTTACGCTGCTTTTTTCTTACTGAGCTTCCTGTGATAGTGATATTTATTTTATACAATATAACCTTATTCTTTCATCCCATTGCATGGTGGAAATCATAAGTCTTACAAAGATTCTGTAGGGGAACAGTAGGCACTCAGTTCCACTAGCTGCAGTAACTCACACTTCTATTGCAACCAATGTCCACTAGAAAAAGGATGTGTTTTCTTTTCTTCATCTACACACATTTTCATTTCAGCCAAATCTACCTTTCTGCTTGCTTTCCCTAAACTGGAGATAGACATTTTCAAGAGCCAGAGGACCACACCATTGCTCCTCAATGTCTTCTACAGTCTTTCATTTTCATCTTCTTATTCCTGCCAAGGCTTATTATGATTTTATCGTGAGTCTTGCCATTGGGTTCGATTCCTGCTCGGTCCCCATGTGTTGCCTGATCTAGTTGACAGGTGGCGTCCCTGGCGACAGGGAGGCTGGATTAAAAGGATCTCTAAGGTCCCTTCCAGCCAAGGCCATTCTATGATTCTATGACTCCCATCGCATTCATCCAGACCTTCAGCAAACACAGGAGAATCAACCATTCTCCATCTTGTCCATTCTCAGAGCTGGGGCATCAGGTGAAGAGATTGTGAGTTAAAGCCACAACAAAACCCAGTAAGCAAATCCTCCGTGCTATGGGCAATATAGAAACATGGGCACCTACAGAAAGAACTACTAATGACAGACTGGCTAAAATCAAAGAAGAAAAAAACCCATTAAGAATTACTAAATGCAGTGGAAACTGCATCTAGTTCAAGAAATCTCTTGAGCTGAAATAGCTGGAGACTGGGAGAGTTTAGTCAGAGGAAGTAGCACACACCCTTGCCTTCTTTTAGTTGTCAGTGGAGATCTCTACACCCAGTGCTGGAGACATTGCGTTATGATGGGGTTGCAGCCTTAGTCAGTATAGCTATATCCTCGTATTCAAAGGTTCAAGCCTGGCTGTTCTCCGGGAAAGCTCTCTACGGCTAGAAATCAGGACAAGTACTCATAAGGACAAAAGGTGCTCAGGAAAAGGTAGAGAAGGGAAAACAAACAAACAAACAAACAAAAGAGTAGAGAGGAAAGAAGAACAGCTCCTCCTACTCCATGAGATTAATCAGAAAAAACGGAAACAATCCCCACAAACAACAACTAAATAAGCTCTGCATGTTTGGCTTAATCATTGATGTCTGAATTTTGAACCGGAGATAATCCCAAACCCAATGTACAAAGCTTCCTTTCTGTGACCACAAACACAGAAGGGAGCCATGGATCAGGATGAGCTCACACTGCAGCGACGCAGCATCAGTGCTCTGTCCCACACATCCCGGGAAGAGCACCTGCTTCCTCGCCTGCCTTTTTGCATAACTGGGACTGTGTTCTCTGGGGTCAGAGGTTTAAAATCAACCAAGCAAATTACGAACCTCTCCTCTCCAATCTGAGGGACTTCCTCCCCTCACCACCAGCCCACATAATACCGTGTGCCATGCTCTGCTGGAAAAACAAGTATTTTCTTTGCTTTTTGTCTTAATCGAATTTTCAAATGAACATGAGCAACTCTTCAGGGCAGGCTAGGGCCGAGTGAAGCGCAGATGCTCCTTCGGTCTTTATCAACAATAACATTTTAGTCACTGTATGGTTCTGCTGAAATAACTCAGTACAGATTCGCAGTTCCAGACCTGCTGCCTCATTAAGGAGGATAAATGTACCTTTATCTTTACAAGCGAGGACTTCTGCAGGATTAGAGCTGCAGAGGTATAAAGAAGAAAGATTGTTTCTGGCCACCTTCTGCGGTGCGTTAAGAGAAACCTACGTACAATCCCAGAGCCAGACAGTAATGGACATTAAGATTAGAGGCATGTGGCTTCGCCAAAGAAACCACACAAGCTCTTCAAGGTTGACAGATGGAGTGGGAGCAACGAGGAAACAAAAAGGAGACAAAGCTACTGGCAAGAGGAAGGGACAACAAAATTACACACCTGCAATGTGAACTTAGTTTCTGACTTTAATAATTAGTGTAACACAAAACTAACACGATGCTCCATTTAAAGCTTTCTCTTTTTGCGTTTTTAGAACCCTAATTCCCACTGCCTGAGGACCAGCAAGCCCTCACACTCAGATCAGATAATCAGCCAACTACAATATAAGGGAGCAAAAAACCCAGTGAGCATTCTCCACTGCAAAGAATTTCTTATGGAAAAGAAATGAAACAGCAACTTTTTCTGCAGACCTGGGCCCTGGCTGGGTGTGGCGAGACAGACGAGTTCCTTGTTCCAGCTTTTAAGCAGTCTTAGTCCAAAGCCTTGGGCAAGACAGAGGAATACAGCTCAAATAATTTTGTAGCTCAGACTCAAATGATATCATCACTTGGCATTTGTGCAGAGCATCCCCTCAATCTCAAAACACTTGTAGAGAATATTGTCTCCCTTCTATGGGCAGGGAGGGATAAAGCAGAATATGATATGATCTGGGCAAGATCTCACACAGCATCAGATGCAGATGCAGAAATCAGCGTGAGGCCAGCTGGCAGAGGGACCTGCCGAGACCTTATCCCAACAACCCTTCTGCAATCTGAAAAGATGATGAAAACCAGTTCCACTAAAAAAAAATTTTCAAAAGCCTTGATGACTTGCACTGCTTCTAGAATAAGCTAACATTTAATTGAAATAAAACCATATGTTAAATGCTATGGGTTTTTTTTCAGATTACTCATAAAAAGGTTTGTGTGGAATGAAACTACGCTGTTTCCTCTTAATTGTGACTACAGATTTTTTATTTTCTGTTACTGTATGAACTGAGCTGATTTTATATTGGACACTGACGAAATTACATTTTTCTCCCCTATACGCATTTAAAAAGCATTCAGATTGCGCTTTGGGAGTTACTATATTTAGTAAACTGAAAAATAGTAATCAGACATCTCTAAAAATGTCAGCTTTTCAATAGCAATAAGTGATACCTTTTTTCATGGAATTGCTTTAAAGTGCAATATTGGAATATTTGTTTTCCTAAACACAAGTATTTTTCAGAATGGAGAAGAAAATCCATGGATCCATCACAGCTTTGTGATACGCTGACTACTCCATTTGGATTTTGAAACCAACAGGCCATTTTGTGGGATTGTAATTTTGTTTTCCTCAAGCAAAGCAAGCATGGACACAAACCTGCTCTTACCAAAATCAGTAGTTTTGACTTCAGTGACCATAGAATTAGATCAACATTCCACACTTAATAGAAACCCACTCTGTGTTCAGTTCAGCTTGTTCTCGAAGAGCAAGACAGAGCACGCCTCAGAGAGTTATTTCATTAGAGATGTTTACTTTACAACACCAGAAATATTTAGTGCTATTTTTATCATCTTTTATTGTAAAGTCTTTTTCTTCCTCTCAGGTATGTATGCGGACTAAGAAAATAGTTTTGGTGTGAGGGATGGGGACCAAAGGGTTTGCTCTGAATGAAAAGGATGTGGCATGGAGAGGCCAGTGCCTGTCCAGCTCTTGCTGCACCGGATCATAAAGCATAAGATCCTCGTCCTGTTGTACAGCTGTAGCAGCATTTTACCTTCCCGTGCCTATTTTCCTCTCATCTTTGATTGCAGGCAGCTTAAAGTTGGAACTGTCTGTTACCAGGCACTTATATGATGCTCAGCAGAAAAAAACCCACCCACATTTACACCACTTTGTTCCACCAAATTACAATGATTTTGCAGATTTCCCACATAATTTCTTTTCAGAATCTCTCTGCCCACAGCAGCAGACTTGCTCTGGCACAGCCACAGTGAGCAAGCACTTTGATATCTGAAGTGTGGCCTTGCTTCAGAGAATTTGTCACTGTCCATGAAATCACAATCTGACTTCAAGGGCAAGTAAACCGTCCCCTATCCACGCTCCTCTCTGGTTTCAAAATGCTGTGGCTGATCAGTCAAACAGCAGAAGCTGAGCTCTCAGAGGTTCAGAAGGAGACCTCTCTGCTGCTGTCTACTCACACCACCTCACGGCCTGTCCTCACCACTGTGACAGGTCAGCATGTCCAGTGCTCAGCGCCAGCCAAGCGCCCTTCCCACAGCTGTCTGTGCCACTTCCAAACTCTGGTGCCAGACCTGCCTGTGAACAACAGAAACAGAACCCACTGTGGGACAGCAGCCCTATGGGGAAAAACCGAACCAACCAGCTAAAGAAAAGGTGATCTGAAGACCACTTGCTTTTACCTCCACCGTGGTAATAATGGCTTAAAAATTACTTAATCACAGATGCACTGAGTACATGTGCCTAGCGTCATAGCACAATTGTCAGGACAAAGAAATCAGCGCTGAGAACATGACTCACTCACTCATGGCTTGTCCACAGTTACTCACAGCTCTGACTTGCCTTCTGCTTGCAAGGCAGCCTGAATGCCAGCCTGGTTTCTCTCCATCCCTATAAACTGCATTAAAATGAAACTTTTCTTTTTTCTGTCTGTAAACTCCAAAAGAAATAGAAGTCTTAATTAATAAAGGGGTGTCAGCTCCTGAAAAGTATTTTCTCTGCAGATTCTGTGGTTACAAAAATCTTTCTCAAGTTTTTCAAATGGTCTTCCTGAGTTTTCCTCCCTTTTGCTCAGTCTTCAATACAAAGCCTTCTGGTGATGAAACCTACATTCAGATGCAGACAGAGATAAAGTAGCATAAAAGGTTTAGGGGTCAGTAGATAGGAAAATTTAAACAGGCTGTAAACTTCCATGTCCTGACACTTGCATCCAGCTCTAAAATTTGGAGAGAGAGGAAGGAGTCTTAACATTGTCAAGTACAGAACTTCCTCAAGTCCACCTAGGTATCACTCTCAATCTCATTTAGGAATTTGGGAATACAAGCTAGCTGCAAATCCTCTGACATTTTATCAGCTAAGAACGATAAATTTTATGGTTCAAAAAGCAAGTAGAAACATCCCTCCCCCTTCTTTTTCCATCACTTTCCCCAATAAACTTCTCTGGCTGTGACATATGAGAGGTATTTGCCCAGCATACATATTCATGGCAAGAAACCCCAACCATGGGACCGCTGTGACATTATTATCCTGCTCACTTGATCACGCAGCAGATAAGGGTCTAGTGGCCAATTATAACATCCTGAGATGTAATACACCAAAGCTGCTCGCTGCTTCTCGTGTCTAAAATACCATCACAAATCCTCACTGTTATGTGAGCATGGTTGCTTCACTCAAGACACTTTTTATGCCAGGAAAGGCAAAGAGGAAGGAATCACTCGACTTGCCAGCAGTACAGGAGACATCACTGCTGGTGGAAGCAGGAGCAAACGGAAGCTTTGGGGACCAGTGATGTTCATGACACGCTGAAGGAAGCAGGCAAGACAGCTCAGTCAAAGTCAGTATCTGATGGCCTGCAGCGGCTGTCTGCAAAAATGATGGAACTGTAGCCTCCAAGGAAGTTTTCTGTTCAGACTGAGCATAACCCTGAACCAATTAGGTGCATGCACCAGCTCTGCCAAGGGAGAAGGACAGCAGGTAGGGTCAGAAACACTACACAGAGATGAAAATAATAAGGGCCTGTGCTGGTTTTGAATTGGATAGAATTAATTTCTTCCATGGTAGCTTGTAGGAGACTATGTTTTGGATTTGTACTGAAAACACTGTTGATAATAAGGGGATGCTTTCATGATGGCCTTCTCTCCTCCCCATCCCACCAGTGAGGATGTTGGGAGAAGCTGAGAGGGGACACAGTCGGGACAGTTGGCCTCAGCTGACCAAAGGGATATCCCATACTATATGACATCATGCTCAGCAATAAAAAGCCAGGGAAAGGAGGACAGGGGGACATTCAGGGTGATGGCATTTGTCTTCCCAAGCCACCGTTACACATGAGGAGTCCTGCTCTCCTGGAGATGGGAAGTAGTGACTGAATTCCTTGGTTTGCTTTGCTTGCATGCACAGCTCTTGCTTTACCTGTTAAACTGTCTTAACTCAGCCCATGAGTTTTCTCACTTTCACTCTTCTGATTCTCTCCCCTGGGCCACCAGGCAGGAGTGAGCAGGCGGTTGCATGGGCATTAGTTTCTGGCTGGGGTTAAAGCATGACAGGGCCCTAGTGGGATAAGGCATGGCTATGGCAACATGAGAAACACATATGAACATGTAACTGTTTATGAATAATCTACAAGGATGCCAATGCCTGTGATAGCATGAAAGCAAGAAAAGAGACACATAACAAAATCAACACATGGATACCTGAAAACAAGATAAAAATTCCTGTTTCTTTCACATGTATATAAACCAGTCTGAGCAGACCTCAGACTTTCTGTGCACACACTCCTGACTGGGTGGCAGAAGCACAGTTACATAAGATATGTGTGACTTTCAGATTCCAAACAACAGTTTTATACCAAAGTGATTTATAGGCTGGCTACTGTCAGAAATGAAAATGCTGCTCACGAAGATATTGTCCTGTGCATCAGCAACAAAAGGAATAAAACAATCTCGCAATGATTTCCCTAGGGCTAGAATAAAAAACCAGCAGCTAACTGTTCTCTATACCACGGTAAACTCATTTTGAACACTCCATAGTGATAGAGCAAAGCATAACATGCCTCCAATTAAACTTAATACAAACTTGAGGGACACTGATCTTGTCCTTCAGCCAACAGCGACAAACAGGATATTTAAAGGTCGACATCTATGTCTCAGCCAAGTTAAAAAGAGTATTACTATCCTACTTCTTTCAGTAAGTTTTTATCAGAAAATATGAGTGGTTGTAGAAGTCCATTTTTGTCTGTTGAAGACGAGTATAATTTTAGCATCTGCTAAAATTTAGGAAGGCATCTCCACCAGGCACATCTGAAAGGTGTAAAGCTTAGCTGCTCAGTACAGGAGCCTGCCAACTGTCTGTAAAGGGCAGCACTTCTTTATGCTGCTGTGTAAACAAAGAGACATCAATTTTTCTGAACATCAGTGCAAGTCAGTAGATCGTATTTCAGCAGAGCTCAGAGCAACAGCAAAATGACAGCTGCTGCCTTTGTTGTGAAACGGCACTCCAAGAGAAAGATTTTGCATTCGTTTCAGGCGCATTAGAGGTGTACAGAGACACTCATTTCCTTCTCAGCAATCCAGCCCTTTCAGATTAATCACAGAACCATGGCATCGGTTAGGTTGGAAAAGACCTTTAGTATCATCCAGTACAAGAGTTAACCTAGCAATATCAGGTCTGCCACTAAACCATGTCCCTGAGCACCACATCAACACATCTTTTAAACACCCCCAGGGATGGTGACTCCACCTCTGCCTTGGGCTGCCTGTTCCAATGCTTGACAACCCTTACTGTGAAGATTTTTTCCTGATATCCAATCTAAACCTACCCTGGTGCAACTTGAGGCTCTAGTCCTATCACTTTTTACTTGGGAGAAGAGACCAACTTCCACCTCACTACAACCTCCTTTCAGGAAGCTGTCGAGAGCGAGAAAGTCTCCCCTCAGCCTTCTTTTCTCCAGACTAAACAACTCCAGATCCCTCAGCTGCTCCTCACAAGACCTGTGCTCTAGACCCTTCATCAGCTTTCCTGCCCTTCTTTGGACACAGTCTGGCACCTCGATGTCTTTCTTGTCATGAACTGAACACATTATTCTAGATGTGGCCTCACCAGTGCCAAGTACAGTGGGACAATCACTGCCCTCCTCTCGCTGGCCACACTACTTCTGATACAAGCCATTGGTCTTCTTGGTTACCTGGGCACACTGCTGGCTCACGGTCAGCCACTGTCCACCAGTGCCTCCAAGGCCTTTTCTGCCAGGCAGCTTTCCAGCCACTCATCCCCAAGCTTGCAGCACGGCAGGGGGTTGTTGTGACCCAAGTGCAGGACTCGGCACTTGGTCTTGCTGAACCTCACAGGGCCCATCGATAAAGCCTGTCCAGATCCCTCTGCAGAGCCTTCCTCCCTGCAAGTAGATCAACACGACTGCCCAGCTTCGCGTCATCTGCAAACTTACTGAGGGTGCACTCAATTCCCTTGTCCAGATCATTGACAAAGATGTTAAACAAGACTGGCCGCAGTACCGAGCTCTGGGGAACACTGCTTCTGACCGGCCGCCAACTGGATTTAACTCTGTTCACCACCACTCTCTGGGTCTGGCCATTCAGCCAGTTTTTCACCCAGCAAAGAGTACACCTGTCCAAGCCAGATTCTGTCCGAACAAGCCCACTCCCACCCATGTAAGTATAAAAGGATCTACATTTGGTGGTGCAGTTTGTTGCAAGATCAGACTGTAGAGATACCTTTCTCCAAAGAATAACTTTTCATAAACCCACACTTGGGCTTTTGTTGGTTTTACCAGTCATAGCACAACATTTATCAGGTTTCAAAAAGTGTGCTTGTGGTATAGGAGTACCAGTTGCACAAGAAACTTCAAAACACATACAATTCTTTGACAACTGAAATGAGCAGAGAGGCATTTCATCCCCTAGGATTTCATTTGCTGAATTTAAAGGTAGGAAGCTCTCATATTTTGACCTTGCTTCCCAGCCCTTCAGCTTGTTGGCTAAGAGCAGCCCTGGCCCACAATCAGGAGAGCAACATTTTTCCCAGCCCATGCTGTGGGAGGCATTCTTTCACACCCTCTCCAAGTGCTACTATGGGACAACATCTGGCAACGCAGAGCTCTGGACCCCATCAGAGCAGAAGAATTATCCATAACTGGAGGCTACAGCATAAACCTTTGCCCAGATGTGGGTGTTTATTCCAAGGAACCTTTATTGAATTTTTATCCTTCTAGTAAGAACCTGAGACTGACACAAGGAAGTTAAGCCATGGCTGTAAAAGCTGTAAACCCAGGAAAACAGTTTTCAGCTCACGGCCACAGTGCAGGAGGGCAAGGACGCGGCAATGCTGGGTCCACTCTCTGTGCTCTGCTCTCAGCAGCAGTGCTGAGGGGAAAGTGACTTACTTTTCCTGTGAGGATTTCTCTAGCCCCAAGACATGCTATAGCTTCCCTGCCCTGTTTTCTCTCCTACCAGTCAGAAAGGCAGACATTTAATATCCAGCCTCATTACTTGTCCTAATGAAATGTCAGCAGCACACGCACAGGTGTTTAACTGCTGCTGGAATGCCTGCAGATGCCAGTGATCCCTCAGGCAGGGAAATCATCGCAGTCAACAGCTCTAAAAAGGTCACGAAGGCAGTGCAAGGTCATAGGAGACCCCTGACCTTCATCTGCAGCACTCCAGGAGCTTTAGCCCTCCCTCCCTCTGCTTTCCCAAGCCCCACATGCATTCCCGGCTCTTCCCTGGCCCTTTTCAGCAATGTAGTCTCTCAAGGGTTCTTCTCCTGTATTCGAAACAAGTGCAAATGTGTGACCTAAGGCAGACCTGACTGGGACTCAACAAAGGCGAGTTACAAACAGCTAGACGGCTCCTGAATGGTAACCCAGCTCTGCCTCCCTCCCACCCTCCCTCTCTCCGCTCTCCCCAGCATTCCCGGGAGAGGCCGAAACGTTAATCTGCATTACAAGCCCCGAGCTCACTGAAAGCATCCTTCTTCCCGGTGCGCAGCAGCGAGCGTGATTTATTGCTGCTCTTGCCCTGGGTTGGGAGCCACAGCATTGGCTGTGGGCAATGGAACGGTACAGAAACCAGTTGACAGGAATCCAAGGGGAAAGGACGTACAAAAACCAGGAATAGAAAGAGGACAAAAAAAGAGGAGACCAATGGACCAATTTAGTCAGGTTTCTCCTACCCCCAGCTCAGAAATTAAAGAACTTCAGAGTGCCAGATCTCCTACCTGGCTTGCCCTTCCTGCAAGGGGGGATGGGGGTAGGGAAAAGACTGGATTTCTGCACAGATTTTTTTTTTTTTCTTCCTGCTCTAAGCCACACAACAAAAAAACCCTGTAGATATTTGGAGAGCTAGAGGCTGCCATTGCAACTGTGTGATGTTGTTAGAAAGCAAGACTAAAAGGAAGGAAAAAATACAAAGCAACATTTTCAATAAGGCAGCCAGAGCTGCAGGGTTTCTTTTAATTCTGGCCTCAGTCGCAAACATACAAGTATTTGGCAAGTCCCATCCTGCTCCCTGGTTGCTGCAAAATCACACCACCTTTTGGCACCACTGGCAGAGTGTGATCAGAGCTTGATCAGGAAGAATACAGCAGGTCGCAGAAAGAGCTTGTTAACCTGCACTTACCTAGCTTGGCTCAAATCAGCTTCCTGTAAAACCATGTTAAAAAGTAACCACTAGCTCAGAGCTTTGTTGTTTACTTCAACACCACCTGCACTATCTTGGGACTCTCAGAGAAAACGATATAGTTAATCCTATGAATTCCAGTTTGCACTCATTTGTGTGTGCCTGAAAAGTTCTCTAGTTAAGAGTTTGTGTTTGGTCTCACCTAAAAACTGACATGAGGAATTGCAGAGATTTATGAAATCACAACTGAACTTTTTCCAAAGTAAAGGGAGACCAGTAGTTATAAAGTCACAAGACTCAAAAATAGGCACAAAAATTAAGTGCCCATTCGGGAATAAAAACACAGTAAAACCTAAATAAGGGAAGAATTATAAAAAGGTTGTGATATAAGGCATTTAACAATATGTCAACAAAAATCCTTTCTGGTTCACATGGGCTTATTTTTTTGTTCAAGCTTTTGCTTGAAGGTGTTTTTACCTCATTCATTATATACTGTAAACCACTCCTTTACAAATAAAACTGTACTCATTTTGGGCCTACTTCATGATGTATTGCCTTTGAACTTTCCCTTTTCTTCACCCTCTTCTCCTACCAGAGAGCCACATGTCAAATGATTTAAGACATTGTGAAATCCTTAGTGTCACGTCTTATTTCTCCCTTCCCAAAGTCAGAAAAATACGCTGTGCTGCTGGTGGAGCTACACCTTGCTGGGCTCTAAGTAAGATCTTTGCCAAACTCCTTGGAAACAAGGGGTGAATACTGAGGGACTGCTCCAGCCACGCAACATTCACGCACATCTGGGAGTTGCCCACTGCAGAGCACTGTGCTTCTGCTCACCTCTCCTCAAAACAGACCATGACGATCATCTGATACGAGGAGCATCTCCCTGTCCCAGAATAGCCAGAGATCAGGATCTCAAAAAGAAATAATCCATCTTTGTTTTGTCCTTGCAATTGTGCAGGTATACTGGAATTCAAGTAACTCTTCCCCAGCTAACGTACCTGAGCCGGGCAGGTGTGAGCACTGTGGGGCCGGTGGTTCTGGCTGCTCTGCCCGCTCAGCACAGCCTCCGCAGGGCTGCGGGCGGCAAGAGTGCAGGCACAGTTGTGGTAGAAACTGGTATTTCTACAAATAAATACATGAAATCTCACATGCATGCTCGAGTGTGTTCACAAACTGAAACCTATTTGGGCAACTGCCCAAAAAACAACTAAGGATTATACTAAAACCACTCTTGTAATGCCAGGGCTTTCACTCACGTGCCCCCTATGACAGCTTAATTAACAGTTTAGTTACCCACGCCAGGTTGTTACATTCTTTTCACAAGAACCACATCGTGACCCAGCCGTGTATGTCTGTTTGACACAGGATTTCCCAAGTAAATGGGGCTGCCAGAACTATTTTAAAATTCTCCCCTCCTCCCCATTAATCCTGTCTGCAACTCCTTTTCCCCCTTTAAATTTCACCATCTTAGTCATACATCAGCAGGCTGAAAGTGGCTCAGTAAATTGTTCTCAGCTCGGAACACTGAGCTTTCAAATGTGAGTCCTGAACTAGCTTATCAGAGGTCAGGGCAGCACCAGGCAAAGCAGGGAAGAAAAAGGTTTAACCCCACATTCCTGGCTAAGAACACTCTTTCTCTTCCTCCTTCTAGCCCCCAGCACTCTCCTTAAAAATTCCCTGTATTTCAGGAGGAGAGATAATAGACTAATTAAAAGTTAAGTTGAACAGAGACGAGAACTGCAAAAAGCCAGTCTGGTCCTTCCTACTCCTCCTGGGAACACAAGGTGACAAACCACGAGTATGAGCTCTGGGCAGCTGAGTTCACAGCCTGCACGGCGCAGTTATCTCGTACGCCAGCAAAGCAACAGAAAGTATGTTAAGTTCATGTAAGAGGAAGTTTTTACCTTTTTAGTGAGCTGCTGTGTTTTTTTTTTAACTCTCAGCATGAAACAGTATAATAAATTATCTGTTCACTTTGTTTGCTTTTGTTTCAGATTTTTAAATAGTTCAACATATCATTCACCAAACTGTTACAAAAGGACAGATTCATTTCTGGAGCAGAGAGTAGCAGGTGGTTGTGTCAAGATGTGCACAGTTCTGAGACATGCAAAGGTTACTTTTAAGATTTGAGGTTTCAAACTAAGGAAAAAAACAGGAAGCGGTTACCTACAGCGAGCTGAAGCCCAGGGGATGAGCAGCAGCAAACTGCAAAGTGAAAAGTTTGTTTCTAAATGTAAGGATTCTCTCTTCAGATCAAATCCGTATTTTCTGCAGTTGTACCACAGACATCATAAAGACTACATGCGGCCCTTTCACAAGTCTAATTATCATTTATTTGTTGCTGTCACTGTTTACAGCACTGTCTTGTCTTTGTATAATTTAAACAGACAGCACGAGCACAGGCAAGTGGAGAAATGTGGATTTAAACCATGTCTGACTGCCACCGAGTTCTTCCATAGCGCTGTACAAGCCACATCACCCTAATGTCTCTGTGCAGTTTGTGAAGTCAGTGGGGCTTGGGCCACAGCTCACCATTTATATAGCACCCAGGAAGTTCCCACCAACCTAAGAAAAAACTCCTCAAAAATTCAGCATATAAACCCACAACTTTACAATAAAGATCTCAATAAAGCAACTCCTGAGACAGCTGTGTAAGCGCTGGTGAGCCCAGGGAGGTGAGCACGGGGGACTCCGGGGCAGCTCGCGTTCTTCTCTCATTAAGATTCTGCTCCCTGGCCCAAGGCCACATGAGACGGTTCCCAGTTCTAAGAGAAGTTTCCCCTCCCCTTTTCCATTTCTCCAGGTACTATGAAATCATGCTTGCTAAAGACAAACCTCATACCCAGCTTAGTCATTGCTTTTTGTTCTTCCAGCTAATGACATCTACTGAACAGAGAGCACAGGGCCATTTCCAGAGTTGGCTCACACATAGGAATGAAGAGAGATGAAGCTCAAAGACACTTTGTTTTGGCAGGAGCACCATACAGGACCTGAAATAATATGTCTGGGAGCAAAACCTTATGCATCAGGGAAAAGAGAGTACAAAATACTTTTAATCCCATCGCTGCACCCTGTTTTATACTTCCCACACTAAAATCAGACTCTTCTTCAAGACACTGATGGTGATTTCTCTGCATGATTCTGTGATTGGAAATTGGTAGAATTCTTCAAACTTAAGTAACAGATACGGTGCTATCCTGAATAAATAGGAAATAAAGGAGATAAATGGTTTGCTAAAGATGGCAATTATATCGATACTAGCCAGCAGGTGCTGCTCTGGCAATAGGGAAGTGAAGAGTTACAAAAGCTACATAAAAAACCTGAACCATACGAAAACAAAGAACAACTAAAACTACAATTGTTATCTGGAGAAGAAAGCCATACATATTTCACTGCTATTATTAGTGATGCTGCACACCACAGTTGCATTCTGTGCTATATCATTACATCTTCACTGGCTAATTACACAAATAACACCCTATTAACAACAAGATGACTTCAAACCATTGCTATCCCTCTTCCATTCTCTGATATTTGACATTAAAATTGTTCCAAGGGTATTAGAAATGTCAGGAACTAAACAATAGAGTAGTTTCTTGCCCCACTGCAGTGTAAAAAGCAGCCTAAACATGCTGTAAACACAAGGAGAAGGAAGGAGAAAAAGACAAAGATTTTTTTTTTTAAAAAAAAAGAATTAACTGAAGAATTGCTTAACATTTGCCCCATCCCCTCACTCCTGTAACCTCTCCTCTTTCTCAACCACTTCCAGTCCAGAGGGAAAGCATAAGGGGCTTTCTATTCATGGAATATTTATGGACCTAGAGACCTGGGGCCTTGAAAAGAAGGAAGATTCATGCATAATACAAGGACAGGACTTGCCATATGAAAGGACGAATTTACCACACTTGCAAACTGAACTAAGAAGCAGAAAACCCATTAGAAACAAAAAAGATGGCTGACAAGTTGTGAATTCTGGATAAGAAACAAATGTCTGAACATGTAGCTAGCATACACTGCAACAGAGTAATGACATTTCCTAATAAATGATCAAGCTTCTTTAATTAAGCTTTCCCCACTAGCAGCTGATTGAAATGTTTCATTCTCTCTTAATTACAAGTAGATTAGGAGAAACTAAAAAATAATCAGAATAATTTATATAACGGAAGAACCCTCAGCTCTTCAATATAACATACTAAGATCAATCATCAGGCATTTGTCACCACCTCCATGTAATGAATGATACAGGTCCTGATTCACTGACTGCAAAAAATCCAAAAGAAATATTTTCATATTGTTATTTCATCTTCCAGAGTTTTCGCTGGCTATTTGCTCATTCACCTGATCTTTTATCAGGACATTCCAAGAGCTTCTCGCATAATTCCAGTCTTACAATGAAAAGGTATACAAGTAATAGATATATTTAACCTCAGCAAACAAGAAAATGATAAATTCCAAGTAGAACGGGGTGGTTCAGATGACGTAAGTAGTAGTGTGTATTGCAGACCAACTAGAAAGCCAGTCTATAAAGAAAAGAACAGACGTGAAGGTACGATGACTTCCTTTAGCAGTCACAAGCAGAGAGACAGCAAAGCAAAACCCACTCCTTGCCTACAGAAGGAGTAGCTCGTTCAGACCCTCAACACCTATGATCTGTTAATTGTCTGTGGAGGTCTAAGGGGAGAGAGTAAAGATTTACAACCACAAAAATGCCACGTGACCATAAGATGTGCACGTAAGACTCTTTGCTGCATGAATGCAATCCAATGTCCTTCAGCATCGCTTTGAAGTGAGCTGTACAGTATCACAGCCAGTACATCGAATGTCTTCAACTTGTCCATCAGTATTTTACAGGGAAGGTTTCCAGAACATTTGTGTAAAGGAACAGCTGTGACATTTTACCTTTTCCAATTTGTGCAATTGCTATTTCCTTAAGCAATTGCTAATGGACATATGGACAATTTTATATTTTAAACTATATGGAAGCTTCTCCATAGCACACTTAACCTCGCTTTTCTGCGTCTTACACAGACCCCTCAGAAATAGGCCATGGTGTACGACTGGAGTTGACAAAACACAGGCTGAAATACAACTTAAAACCACAGTTGGGGTGATGTTTTTAAAAGATTCATCAGTGCAGATATAATGGGAAACTGCCGAGTGCCCAGTCGGGGTTTCCTTCCTTCAGAGGCTTTTGAGCCCCAAGTTCTGTGGAAGCCACAGAGCGAGCAGAACAGGCTGCCCCTCTGCGGTCCGTGCGACGGGAGATGTGACAGCCTTGTGCTGAATTCCACGTCGCTGTACCAGAGGGGACGGAAGAACAGCCAGTTAATAAAAACCCTCTGTCACCAGGCCCGGGAACAGGGAGCAGACAGGGTGGGTTTTTTCTGCTTTGTTCCCGCTTATTTTCCAGCTCTGAAGAAGCACTGAGAACATGAAGGCAACATCACCATTTCAACTTTCTCCGAGAAATAAAATTAGAGCATGCCCTTCAATTCTCTTTGAAAAGCATCTGAGTTCAATAAACTCTTTTATCAGGATTAGAGGTGAGGCTGAAAGCAAATGGTCTCTTTTAGCTGATAAAAAAAAACCACATTCCATTTCTCAACCTCCCCACCCCCTGGGCCGAGAGTTTCATGCATATTTGACATGTTTTCCATCTAGACAGCTCTACAGCATTTCTACCCACTTGTTTTTTTTCCTTCAAGTGACTCAAGTGCACAGTGTTTCTTCCTGAGAGCCAATTTATTTTTTAATTGTATCTGAGTACTCTGAGATTTTTATCTTGACTTCACATGGTTTAATTTTTATTTTTATTTTAAAAGCAAGGTATATATTATGAACAAAAGCTGTTTGTGGTAAACTGGAAAGTGCTTATGGAGTTGTTATTTACTATTTATTTACTATTTATGATCCTCGTTACTACACAGTAGAATTCAGAGGTTTTTAAGGAAGATCGGTCATTCCACCATACCAGGACATACGCAAAGCAGAAAGGCTGTTCCTGGCTCAAGGCACTTCCAATATTTCTTTAAAAAAAAAAAAAAAAGAAAGAAAAGGATGAGAGATCGTTCATAAGAAAAACAGGGGAAGCGGTGAAGTGGCTTACCCAGAGCCATGAGACAAAGGAGAGCTGAAACAAGATGTAACATGCAACACCGTAGACTTACACTGTGACTTCAAACAACCTTAATTGAAGTCCTAGTGACAACTGGGGGGATACAGTAAGAAAAGTTCACCTGAACAACCTTTCAACACTGTTAATAAATCACAGACCAACCGTAGTAGATTTCAGCAGTGTTTAATCATTTGTGTACTACTGAATTTTGTTTAAAAAAGGTAGAAAAAAGCTCAAGCAACTTAGGCTCAAAAAAATTGCTTAAGGGAAGTGAACGCTGATTTACAGATGCTATCCCACTACTCAGAAAGCATATTTACTAGTTATAAAAAACATATATTTTCCTTTTATAAGTTAAAATGTTTGGCTCGTGCTTGCAATGATTGCTTATGGTCAGTAATGAAGTGCAAGGTTAAGCTACAACGTACGTGTAAACACCATGTAATGTATGTGCAAACACCAATCTAAGCGCAAAGAAATCGACCACAATAAATGCTTAGAAAAAGGTAAAGCAGGGAGAAAAAAGCTTGTTAGACCACTCCCACTCTGATGTTTGCATTCAAAATGCCAACTCCTCTTTTTGAGATCATATTAAGTTACAAAAGAGAGGTAGGCAAGTCTTTTATTTTCATCATAAGCATGTAATCACTATTTTGTGTACTTTCCCTAAATACAGCTTCACTTTTCTACACCAGGTACCTTGCACCAGAAGCCTTTCATGTACCAGTCGGTGCGTACGGTGGGCAACTGCCAACCCAACTGCTTCTCGCTGATGCTCGTTAGGTCACTCTGTCCCTGGCCAAGGAGTTGCACTAAGATGCCTACATTACGATGATACCACATAAATGATCCCACCCCCAGCAGGTGCCAATTCATTCTCTGTTTCATTTTACCCCCAGGTGAACATGCAGAAAGCACAAGCCACACGCAGTGTGGCCTCAACAGAGCATACCAAATTTCAAGACAGCTTACTGCCAATACTTGGCTTCTGCACATGGAGGCTGGGGAAGAAAACAGTTTGTACCCTGCAAACAGGCAAATGCAATGAAACAATTTTAGAAAGATGACAAATCACGCGCAGATATAAATGTAGCTGTTGTTCACACCAGTTCTACCTTTCTTGGTTTTCACACTTACATCTTTTACTCCTCTACCTCATCGTTCTCCATGAAGGATTTTGGAACCTGCTGTTAGTGACTTTTCAAGGAAACTGTAACTGATGCAGACAGCAAGCAAATGGTGCACTTCCCTGATCAACAACAGATGTGTTAACGGGTTGCTTCAGCTTTACATTTTCAAAGCTTGGGCAGAAGTCATCGCAATGGCTCCAGTCTACCATTTGAACTAATGACCTGGGCAGTCTCCCTTTTCTACAGTTAACTTGCCTGTGAGAGCTGAAGTGCTGTATTCTCATCTAAATTTCCTTTTTGCCTATCCATTTAGCACTGTTGCCCTTTCCTATTACAGCAGCCAGGAAACCACAGTCCCAAGCAAACATTACTTTCACAAACAGCGTGACATGCTCTCCTCCTTGAAAGGTAACACAGATCCCATTAAATGATTTACTTGGTCACATCTTGCTGCTTTACACTGTTAATGGTCCAGCAGTTCATAACTAGATTTGTATTAACAGATTCCATAAATAATTACATTTGCATTGGGTTTGTGTGGCCAGGTTTTTGTAGCGGGAGAGCTACAGGGGTGGCTTCTGTGAGAAGCTGCCAGAAGCTTCCCTTGGTCCAACAGAGCCAACGCCAGCTGGCTCCCAAACCGACCTGCCACTGGCCACGGCTGAGCCCAGCAGCAACGGTGGTGAGATGAACTGACCACAGCCCTCATTCTCTGTCCCCTTGAACCGCTGGGGGAGGGAGGAGGTACAGAAATTGGGAATGAAGTTGAGCCTGGGAGCAAGGGAGGGGTAAGGGAAAGGTGCTTTTAAGCTTTGGCTTTATTTCTCATTATCCTACTCGGATTTGATTGGTAATAAATTAAACTAAATTTCCCAAGTTGAGTCTGGTTTGCCTGTGATGGTACTTGCTGAATGATCTCTCTGTCCTTACCCCAACCCATGAGCCTTTAATTATATTTTCTCTCCCTTGTCCAGCTGAGCAGGTGAATGACAGAATGGCTTTGGCAGGCACGTAGCATCCAGCCAGGCTGAGAACCCACCACAACATCAAAGCAGGTAGCAGGAACAGGAAGAAGAATGTCACAGGCATAAAGGGGCTCCCTAGGCATTGTGGGGCCCCTCACCAAATTAACAAAATTAAAGAAACCCAAGCTAACATACTCCATGCTAAACTTGCCCCATTATTTTTACAAAGCATACACCTTTATGTCAGCAGCATCTAATCATGTTCTTCACCTATTGCACAACTATTTTAACATACATAAAGCAAAGATATGCCCAGTCTTCCAGCACTAGCATGGCAGGAGCACTCAGTATATATTCCTATTTGCGGAGGATTCATTATGGGAAACGGAAGGCTTTTCTCTGCAAGGAAATTTGTCGTAATGGATGCAGGAGTGGGTTTCTCTCCCCTCTCCCCTTCTTCTGCTATTACTCATTAAACGGATAATTTCCTTTTATAAACAATGGAGCCCATATAATACGCAGGCATATTTGGACAGATGATTAATGAAATAATAGTTTCCTGGTATCCTAGCCTGAGAGATGAAAGCTAAAACCAGGGCTCTGAAGAGCCAACACTTTCTCAGCTGCCCAGAGGAGAAGGCTGGACCACAGCAGCACCGAGCCCCCTGCCCTGCCCACCGTGCAGAGCTCTGCTCTTCTGAGCACCACACGGCAGCTTGACTGACCTCTTCTTTTAAGTGCCTGTTAGGCAGAGTGATGATTTCATCAGAAGCTGCTTATATGTGGTCTAGAGAACATCAATCTTTCACATTTCACTGTTGTAAGTATATTTGGAAACCTCCAAAGAGATCTGGGGAATATTCCCCCTGCAGTTTACCTCAACCGTACTGTTTCTCATGGAAGCTTGCCATGGACAGATTCTGTCAATGAGAATTCCTTAGAAATCCATTGTGGTTTCTGAAACATCAAGCTCCAAAGAGTAAGCCAGGAATTCACTCAGCCTTGTAACATCTAGCTTTTTGAATAGAGAAACAACTCAGGTGGGTGTTGGCTAGGAAAAATGAAATAAAAAATCAGGTAACTTGGTATTTCGGGCAGTATTCATACAGCACGGCTCATCATCAGGGCAACTCCCAGACTGAAAACATAAACTAGTGTTGGGACTCTCTCATCAAGTTTCAGTACACCTTAATGAGAAAGAGCACTCGGTGTTGTCAGAATCCACACTGCAGTGTTCTACAAAACATGCTTTGATTAAGTTTTCAAAATGAACTAAGAATTAAACCGTTTCAGCATTCAAAGGTGCTCAGAAGTCACCAAAGCAGGTGAGACAAGTGTCCAAACAAAAGACATTTAAAATATAAGGGTAGGTACAGTACATGCAGTTTCTCTTTTACAAACTGGCTCTCTGCTGCAAAAGCTATCACAAAACACAAGACTCATTCCAGCTTTTGTTTGTGTTTAACCTGGGATTATCCTCTCAAAAAAAATGGCTCTAACAAATTGCCAAATGTCACTGATGCAAACCACAGAGGGGCAGACTGTGCCTGGCCTCCCCAAAGGGCAAGGGGAGCTTTTCTTCCCACCTCTGAGCAGGTCACATACCGCTTGGGTGGTTTTAGTTCCATGATCTCTTTCTGCAGAGCTGTTACCACTAATCCTTTTTATTCCACACACAGATACACTTTCCCACCAGGACACAGTTCAGATAATTGCAATCCAATCAGGGTTTTGATTTTTCTTTAAATCACTACCAAGTACAAGCACTGGAGTTCAGCTCCTCAGAGAGGCAGAGGGAAGGGCTCAGCTTGTTGTGGCCACCAAGAGGGGTGTGCTGAAGGGTCCTGGGGGCTAAGTGCTCCCTCTCCTGAGACACCTCTGGCCAAAGTCCTCAAGGGGAGGCTCAGATGCACACACCAAGTTCCTAGCTCTACCCTGCCTTCTGTTTCACTCTTTGAAATAGGGCACACTTATCCCCGCTTCGCTCTCCTGCGAGGAACCAAAGCAATGGGGCTGGCTGACCTCAGATTCACCGAAAGGGGTGAAAAAGTTGGTGTGCTCTTTCCCACGTGCAGGGATGCTGGTGGGTGCTCCTCAGGACAAAAAGATCTTTCAGGGCCCTCATCAGGCAATGTGATGCTGCAGTATGCCTGTTCCAATATTTCTTTTTAAGTTTTTTTTTTTCCCCTTCTTTTACTTCCACTAGTATCTTAGACATTTTTTAAAAATGTAAATCTCAAATTCAAGTGATTTCTAGCTGTGGTTAGGAATGATGAAATCTTCTGCCTTTAGCAGCAGATGCCATGGTATCAAGCATGCAAACTCATTCCTTTCTGAGTTCTTGCTCTCTGGGCTCTTCTACGGTCTGAAATGGTACGTTAGACTAGGTCTAAATTCAGACTTAACCAGTAAATTTTTGGGCAAAAAATTGTCAAAAAAAATTATGATGGATGACATAAAACACAAGGTCTGTAAACAGAAAAAGGTAATGAACTGCACTGCTTTCTTGCTTTTGGAATAGTTTCCATTGTATTTTATTTGAATTTCTCTCTTCACAGCAATTTATTTTATTTATACACACATACACACGTGTATATATTTGTTCGATAACGTGAAATTGTGGAATATAATAGGGAGCACAGCAAACTAGCTGGCTTGTGCAGGGACAGATACAGCGCAAGCTAATACATCTGAAGTTTTAAGGTTCTCCAGGGGCTTCAGTCTTTGAACCATTTTGGGTCTAAACTTGCAAATGGATTTGTGGAGCCAGGACCCAACACTACCCAGCACTGCCTGTGTTAGCACCGAGATCCTTGGATATGATGACATGAAAGATCACAGATTAAGCAAATTTCTTGGAGTTTCTATGTGGAACATCAGCTCCCTGCCAACAATTACAAGGGCAGGGGCTGCACCCTCAGTGCACAGGAGGGAACACAGGGAGAGCATTCAAGCTGTTACACTGGAAAATCATCACCAGCACAAAAATTAGATCACTTGTCCATTTATGCAAAGTATTTACAGTGTCTGTTCTCAGGAAGGACACTGACAATGTTTGGACAAAACAACAAAATCTATTTTTCAAACAGGTGTATAACGCCTTTAAGCATCATGCAGGGAACACTGCCATGTAAAGAAGCTGAGGACCATACCTTACACCCATGGCGTGTTTCGGGGCAGGCTCTTAAAGGGTTAAATGTCCCAGCAAAGTACCAGAATAATGATCAAAATTCAAGAAAAAGTTTGGCCCAAGTGTTCTTCTAAAAGTCCGTATCATGAAAACTGTGACTTGGGAAAAAAAAAAAAAGATTTCAAAAAGGAATTGTGAAGTCAGGGCCATTCCTTTAGGGCAGTTTCTGGTTTCTGTTGTCCAGTCCTTCATCTTTCAATACAATTTAAATGTTTTGGCTGGCTGCTTAACAGACCCTGACCAACAACACTATCAGCTGAAGATCTTTGTCTCATTATGCACTTAGAGCTTAAGGCAGCAGAAACAGAGAACTTCAAGAAAGAAAAAGCCTGTGTGAGCTTATTTAAGATATCACTTAACCAGAAAACTTCCCTCCCACCTACATCTGTAGAAGCTTTTGCTCTTATTTTCCATTTATCAATCATCTCTTTCCAGGCAAGCTTACTGAGATCACTTTATTTTCTCTCCCTCCTGATTCAAGACACTGGCTACGGAGTGGTTCACACCTCACGCCTGAAGGTACCACGTGGTCAAAGCTCAGAAAACACCACTGCCCATGAGTTATTATACTCCATGTATTGATGTTAACTAGGAATAGAGGATTTAACCACACTGACACCATTTTCATTTCACTTTAATTTTAAAAGCCCACCACTCAAATCAAGGGCAGGGAAAAAAGTTACTGTTATTACAATGAAGACTGCACAGGGAAGATGGCAAAACTAGACCAAAGCTGAAGAGGTCTAATAGGCCCTGACTTTCAGGGCTCAAAGTCACATAAACCAGAAAGGAGCAGCTGTGACCCCCAGAAGTCTTGTGAATGCAGCCCCAGCCGGGGCAGGGCAGTGCTCACAGAGAAGCTGGCACTCACCACAGTCAAGCTAAGGGTAAGAAAGCGTGCTCCTGCTGCTTGGCACTGAAAGAATAGAGACTGCAGAAGTGGCAGTCCCCTACCTTCCAGGATCTCTAGAAATAAGCAGCTGTTTAAACACAGTTGGAAGAGGAAGGGAAAAAAAGCAGGTGGAAGCAGGCAAATACACTGTGGGAATGAATGGAAACTCTGTATAAGGAAATTTCAGGGTCTTCATGCTCTGAGAAGTGCCGTTTGTGCATGCCTCAGCTCAACTACCGAAACAGATTATCTGATCAACACGGATGGAACAACAATAGAAAATCTATTAGCTGGTGGCTGTGGAGCTTCACAGGTCTATTAGCAATTGACTGATGAGCCTGTCAGGTGAGAGTCTGACTTTCTCAAATCTCATTTTCAATAAACTGTTAAAAGTCAATAAGACACAGAGTGAAAATTCAATTCAGGGTAACAGGGAAAAAATAGCTAATTATTCTTTTACAGCATCATTGATCCTTCCAGGTCTCCTTTAACAGAGGATCAGGCATTATAATAGACTATTGATATACAGTTTACCAACAAAGATAATCTGGGAGATAATAAAATAAAGAAGTAGCGAAATAACAATTCTATTTACCAAAATTCATAGAATTTTAAACACTAAACTACTAACAAATGGCTCTCACGCTACAGAATCTCTGTGGAAGACCAAAAACATAACAGAGTCAGCAAAAGAATACCACAGTTCAGAAAATTTTGTTAGATAACTTATTCTCTTTAAATTACAGAGTATCAGCCGTGGAACACGACGATCATTGTTATTTCAGTGCTTTATAAAATAAAACCAAATATATAAAAAACCTATGAGCACACATGGAAGTAAGAATTCAACAACTGACTGCCCATGAAAAATGTTTCGAATGAAACAGTGAGAAAGTATTTGCAGGGGTTTAGACCAGAAATCAAGAGCTATAGATAAAAACCTGCCTACACTGTGAACAAGTGCAATTCCGAAGGTTAGAAGTCCTTAAGATACACCACAGGTTTGGGATGATGCTCACAAGCAACTTTACATTAATACACGGCTAGAAATCACCCTCCAGTTTTACCTGCTGCAGTAACGCTGACATTGCGAGCGGTGGCCGGCCCGGCTTGGGAGGCTCTGGGTACACTGAGCATGAGGTGAACAACGGGATGGCCAGAGGGTGTTTGCATTTTAAATTGCTTGGGCAAAAGAATAAGGCAAAAAGCGGCAGCATTTCCGTGACAGCCATCTATCACGGCATCACCCGCCACCACAAAGGTAGATTGAACAGAGGCTGGAAAGGTAACAAAACGTAACAGAGGCAAGAGCTTTGCAGACATCACGGGGCTCACAGGTTTCATTTCACCGTGGGAACTGACTCCGTCCAGCTGACCAAGGCAAAGCAAAACCTTAAATGCTGTTCATTTTCTTTGAAGACTGGTAATAGCAGCAAAGAGCACACATAGGGAAGATTGCAGTCTGTGTTTGGCTCACGTGCACTGTGACACTCCTCACTCCCGCAGAGCCAAATGTTCCTGCTGCATTGCCCCAGCTCCTGTTGTACCATTTCTCAACGAGCAGCTGTGTTGGTGGTCTTGGGACGTAACTCTATATCACAGAAACACCGAGAGATCTTTAGAGGTCTGTGTTTCTTTAAGAAAAATCAGTGAAAAGCAAACTAAAGTAATGCAAACACTTGTTTTCTAAGCTGAAAGTAAACACCACAGTGCTCCTTCTCCCAACGCTTCCAATCAGTTGGGAACCCAACAAGTCTGTGAGACAAAAGCCTTCTAAAAGAAAGATCCTGCCAAACAGGGTTTGGTTCTAAATTTCTCAAATGAGATTTTCTTCAGAAGAGAAACAGATTTCTAGAATCACGCCAGAAATTTACAGGCTAGTAACAATAATAAAACAAATCAGCCTAGGTTTGGTACACCTCAGTGTGTTAACTTGTACGTTTTATTCTGAATTACTTAGCCCGAGACCTCTGTAGTCTACACGGTCATCTCTTGTCTGGGGAAAGGCCTGCAGAAATGTGAGAGGTGTGAAAAAAAAAAAAAGTGTGGGAAGCACATGATGATGCATCACACAAGATGTAAAATCCTTCAGCTGGTCAAAATTTCATTGCCTCATCTTCTGGCACCATTCTTTTTCACTGAGATTGAGGTTGCATATGTTGACATACACTCCTGTCTTACAGACAGACCTTCCTTTGTAGAGGGGAAAACTGGTCATGTTAAGAATCAAAACGTGCAGACAGCAGCACTTCATAGGGAGATAAGACAGGGCTACAGTCAGAACTAAATAAAAAGAGCGGTCAATAAAATACAGGAAGAAAACTCTTGAGCCTGAGATCACCCTTGAAAACACTGAAAGGGAAGTTTAGTCACTACAAGTTCATTAATTAATTTGAAAATAGGAAACAGTATAAGTAACACAGGAAATAGTATAAGAAGTAAATCTCTATCTTCAAGACCCCAAAAGCCCAATTCCGTAGGTTGTCTGTAGCTGTACAAATAAACTTCCAAGATCAAGAAGCTGAGGAAGAATCTGAAATTGCAGCACTGGGATTCCCACAGCAAATGGAGATAAGGAAGATCTCCAGTTAGAAAGAGTCATTTCAGTGTTTGCTGGCAACATCCCATTCCCCCCTCCCAAGAGTTTAAATTACACGGTGTTAAACGTAGCTGGATAGTTTTTTTTTATTTTTTGAGGTAGGAATGTGCCATTTGGGTAGCAATCAAATAAGCTACCCAGCCTGAAATCATCAGTAACAAGAATTCCCCTCTGTGAAATGCTGTTTCTTCAAAACATGCACACAGTATTGGAAAAAAAAACCACAACAAACCAAAAAACCCAAACCAAACCAACCACCCCTCAACACTAAAAAAAACAACCCAACTCCGCCACCATCTGCTTCATGCTCTCTTCCACCACCTTCAAACACGCAACAAGCAGGGAGCAATTGCATTCCCACCTGCATAGGATGAGCTTGGAGAAGACAGACCGAATTATGAAGCATCAAGCTGCTTATGGTAATGAGCAACATGGATCCTGGCTGCACCCAGAGAAAAGAAAGCGAGCTGCCGCAGCCAGGGGATACCGACTCTTGCAGCAAAACACGGGTGTGGAGCTGGGACTTGAATCAATTAGCTTCCTCTCAGCTCTCCAAGAACCATCAATTTCACAGCCCAGTATCCGTGTGTGGCTAACAGAGTTGTTTCCCTCCTCCTGTTCTTCTCAGACAAGTGGAAAGTCTCCAGATCTAAGGCAAAAGCAAGTCCCAGGGTGGCTCCAGCCCACTGGAAAGGGAATCGGTCTGTGGCACCGCTGAGCTCCTCCTGGGTGCAATGAGCTCTCCAAGGAACCACTGCAGCTTGGGCCCTCAGGAGTGCGCCTCTTGGAAGCCTTCCCACAGCTAGTTCCCTCCATCAGTGTGCTAATGTAGTGACAAAATGAGATCAGGGTTGCATTAACCCAATCTTCAATAAGTACAAAAGGTTTGGGTTTGTAAGTACAAATGCCAGACAAGAAATAAAACTTATCTCCACTGGAGAACTATCACTGCTCTGCTCATGTTTATTCTCAAGAGGAAGCAAATGCATCAAAAGCCTTCTAGTGAAGGACACATTTAAGTAATTTTTCACCACTTTTGAAACTGTTGTTTAAATTTAAAAGCTTTCTACTTACAGCAAGACATGAAAAATTGAAAAAAAAAAATCATTCCTATTCCTTCCTCAACACATATTCTCATGTCTTATTTCAATGGTGCTTATAATGACTTTTTGGGTTTTTTTTTTCCACAAAAGAGACACAGAATGATTACTTTTGTTTTGGTGATTATTCACCAAACAGAAGAGACATGGACTACATAAATTTTGGCTCAGATACCAGAAAACTCGTGTAGAATCAGCTCTGTTTCATGCCTGCCAGCATGAGAAGCAAATACAAATAAAAAATGCACTAGTTGCTCTCAGTTTCCCACTTTGCACAGGCAAGTGGTTTAAGTCACTAACCCCATTTAAACCCAGTGAGCTTTGAGCACGAAGAACACCAGCAGGTTCCTTTGACCGGGGTCCCCAGTCCCTGGGCCTCCTCCACAGCTGAGAGAACCGCACGAACGTCCGTCCTTCTTTCCCCACCGTGCTGCGAGCCTGGGAACAGCACAGATAACTACAACTGCCAAGCTGGGACACCCACAAAGCTTACGCAGAGGGAAATTAAACTGTACCATAACCAAATCCACACACACCTCTCATCTTATGCTTCGGAAATGTTAATTTTAAGATGTTTGCTATATTTGTTTTGAAGTAATTATTTTCGAGGCTTCTTCCCTCAGGGAAGAATTTTCCAACAATCTGGTATTTTTTACTGATCACTACATGTTTTCAGAGTCTGCCGGCATTGTTTACTTCCCCTAAAATTATTACCAGGCCCACAGATATGATAGCTGGATGATTTTGTAATATGTTTTTCCACATTTTTGTGGGTTGTTTTTCAATCACTTGGCTCTGAACACTCTTCCCACTGTCACAAATCAAGCTGATCACAGCATCTCCTGTCCCCAGCAAGAGAACAACCCAGTTCTCATTGAAATCAATAGTTTTGCCACTGATGGCAATGCAAGTGGGATCACACACTCAGCCTCCAGAACAAAAGTAAATAAACATTTTCATTTTCATGTCTGAATTAGTAGTGCTGGAATAAGAAATAACTTTTTTTTTCCTCCTAATAATATGAAAAAACCCACAACCCTAAGTATAATTGCAATTCATCTGCTGCCTGAAGGAAAACAAAACCCAATGAAGCTTTTTATTTCAATTGCTGTTTGCAGAAAGGATGAACAATCCATTTGTGTCTTCCAACTCGATTTAGGAAAGGTGCCCAACTCTGGAAGAACATCCACAAAATTCCTCTATTTATCGTGGACATAGATCTTACCCGTGGAACACAGAAGTCTCCTCCACACTTTCCAGGCTGCACACTGCCTTGGACCAGTAGCACCAAAAGCATTTTTTCAGTGGAGTTAGTTTATAACCCTAAATACAGAATGTTACTGTTAAGTTTTGATTTTAATGGTCTCTGCATTGCCCTGGTTAGAAGGGGTATCTTTGATCAGAAATCCAGAGCTTAAGGGTGATGTCAAGGGCTAAGGAAGTAGCGTAATATGGTGAATCTGTCTTTCCCTTCATCAGCACCTGCACAGCTCATTCGCACCAGACCTCTGCCTTCCTAGTTGTTGGAGGCTAAATGCATTAATTAGGTACTGCAACAGAAGCTGGGATACATTTTTTTTTCACTCAGGTAAGACTCTGGTTCCAGTATATCAAGCACCAACACTATTTCACTCACTTCTAATATTTGCTTCAAACAAGAAATGTAGCTGCAAGAAGCATTCTGTATTTTATTTCTATCAGCATATAACAGGAAAAAGCAGTAAAGTTTTACCATATTTTGCTAGATGATGATAAAAGTTTCTTTCTTAAAAAAAAAAAAAAAAAAGACAGGCGATAGTCTCAGATCCCATGCTCTGCAGTGTTACTACTTCCTATGAACTTAGAGGACACAAGACTCGGTGAGCTCCCCTGCTCACCCTTTCACTAAGAACAAATAAGTTATCACGGCTGCAGCTAAACTCTGCCAAATCTGCCTTCACACAACATGCAGACGCTGGGCATGTGGCAGAGGAGCCCTCGACCTTCGCTACAAGAAGGTTCCCTGGCTCAGAGCTGTCAACCGTGAGTCCTCAGCTCAGCACTAAGACAAAGTAACTCTGGTTAATAATGGGATACCTACATCAATTTAGAGCAAACGAGAAAACAGCTGTTTTTCTTTCTTACCCTTTCCCTCTTTTAAAGCATCAGCTGTTCAGCTGCAAATACAAACACCCAGTAGGCAAAGTGTTTACAAGAACGCAGAAAACCAACTGATCTGTAAAAGAGCCCTGTTTAAACCCAACTTCCAAAGAGACTCAGCTCTTTTAGAAAAGCAGACTTTTCTCTTTACATTAACCACAGGCAGGAGAATCTCTGATCAAGCAATAAATCAGATAGGAATGAAGGGTATAAATTCTTTTGTGCCTTCAATTCTGTTTAGTATCTGACAAGGCTCACTGTGCATTTTCCCAGTGCCACCCAGATGTAACCTTCAGCAGCACAGAACCTCCTTCTGTATCCAAGATAGTGGAAAGATCTGGTTTACACTGCAGGAAGATATAAACTTCTTTCCAGATATTTTGTAAGCTGCAGAACGAACGAACAGCAGTAATATAAACAATAGGCTTTCAGGGATCACAATTTCCATGATTTTCTCATCTTCAGACGCCCTCCACAGCACACTTCGCAAGACGCCTTATCAACAAACGCAATTGCCTAACAGGACCGAAAGCGTACACTCCAAACACACCAGCCCCAGCTGATAATACAGGCACGCAGCCTCTGTGTTCAAGTCACAAGTACCACTGCTCCTTCTTGCAGCCACCTCAGGTGTGTCTGAGGTCACAATTCCTTCCTGAACAGATAGTTGCTGATCATAAGGGCTGACCGTTTCATAGCTAAAACATCCACCTGTTGAACTACTTCTTATAATTTAAGTGGTAAGGCGCCACTTGGGATTTTCATGAATCTTAAACTTGAGTCTCGTTGTAAAGCACTGATAAAAACCAGGAAGCAACTCCTATAACTTTGCCTCCAGCCTATTATTTTTCAGTTCCAAGAGAAAGCTATTCCTGGTCCAGTGAAGAAGATTCATTGCAGAACTACAGCAGCAACCGAACCACTAAAACATGTTAATTCAGTGCTGGAAGCTTGATACCAGTGGGAAAAATTGGTAACAAAAAAAAAAGCCAAGACAACAAAACACAGAAAATTTAAAGAGACGGAGTCCATTACTTCTCTTTAGCACGAACAAAAAAAAAAATTCCGAACAAAAAGAGCAGTGGGATAATCAGACGCTGAAGAGAAAACTTCCTACATAAGCAGAATGACAGAGTGCTCCATCATTTGAAGTACTGCAATGAATAGAGAAATGAAAGATGGACCCACTGTCATTTACTCCCACTTGTACAGCTTATGTTGGGTGCAGTCACTCTTACATATATGTAAGAGACACAGAGTTAACATATTGTATTTTTAGATGCTGTAATGTCCACGGCACAAAAAGACAAGGTCTCTCAAGTTTTAACTCCACATTTCTTAACTTATGAGTTGCTATTTCCAGTGCAAGCATCTAATGCTTATTCCTAACACATGCTTTGTACGTACATAGTTTATCCCCCCAAAAGCATTACTACGTTAATCTGTGTCAACATGTATCTACCAACATCCATCAACTAAATAACCTGTTGAGGGACTGGAAGCATATTGTTTTTACTGCTCTGCACCAAGCACCAGGTGTATGTGGCTCATTTATCTCAGAGTTATTCAAGGTTGAGCGCTGACCACACGAACGATTAAAGCCACAATTTTCTAACTACCATAACCACCTACCAACAGGCCAAGAAACCCATTGTTTCATCCCATTACACAGAACGGTCCCCTACTCTTTCAGAAGCTGCATTGCTACCAGGACTCAGAAAGGAAACAAGCTATATATAGCTCTCCAAGTGCACAGTAACTGTAATTTTTTGTCAATAAGTTTTTAATAGTCAGTTGGCCCAAGAGAGCTTGATTTTCTTCATAAAGCCTGTGTTTCCTCCTGTCCCAGTGAATATTTAACAATCCTCTGGTGATACTGCGTTAAGAACTCATGCATGGTATGTTGGTTTAATAACTCTGTCTTTGAGATACGAGATGACAAGTCATACTCAATCTACCGCAGAAGCCACTCCAGTCAGGTGGAAACAGTCATTGATGGGAGTGTTGATTTGTAAAACGATTGTGCTATTTCACTGTGTCTCATTTGACTGCTTTATCGAACTTCAGGGCTTCCATCAAGCAGCTGGGACTTCAATCATCTATACTAAGAAGAATAACTTCTCATCAACAACAACAACAAAAAATAAAAGGGAAAGAAAAAGCATGAATGATACAGTGTATGTGTGGTTTCGCTCTCTGTTTTTATTTCACTCTGTTTGTATTTACTGCATGTGTAGACAGGACTTAAGGTTTTATTTTTAATTTCCTCCCCCTCTTCATCTGTTTTGAAGCACCACATTTGGTGGAGGGTGTTCACTGTACATTTGTCCAGAAGATAAGCAGCCATAAGGACCCTTGCAGGTCAACGCGTGGCATGACTGATTCCCCAACCTCAGCTCTGAATTAAGTCACTTTTGCACTGCCAAGTTTTATGCATATTTTCCAAAGTCTCATGCTCAAAAGGCTACAGAAGCATTCGGAGACCATCCACCCTTTGTGTTCTCTCACTACCATCAAACTTTACAGAGAAACAAGCACTACAGCTTGCACTTCCTAAGTGTAGTCACAAAAAAGAAGTGAGAGAACATCATCTCCTCTATAGTCCTTGCCAAGAAGAGCCCCATGTGCCCTCTTTCCAATTTCTTCCAACTTACCGTGCTATTTCTCTCTCCTTAACACGTGACATTAAAACATGATAGGTATAGCAGAATAAGTTGTGCAACATTGTCATAATGCTGCTGACAAGATCAAAATGAAAAACTGACTTTAAATGTATCACATGCCACGTGAAGTGTATGAACTATATTCATGCAGCGCGTGTTCTTAGTGCAACACAGCACCTCCTCCAAAGGGTGAGCTTCAGTTAATCACTCAAGTTCTGCTCAGCAAGCAAACATAACTAAACCAATTCCTCGTTGTTGGGAATAGGAAATTAAAGGACTAATAACGAAATTTTTTTAACACACAGTTTGGCAACTTGTCAAGAAATACATCTATTGTGTGTTCAGGCTAATTTTATCAAGTTAGCCCTAGTTCACCATTTCCTCTCTTCCTACTCATGTAATTACAAACATCACACAGTAGACATTAAAACTTTCTTCTAGAGTAAATTCAAAGCAAAACCAACACAACCACTGCAAATTCCATACATCCCTATAAAACCCTCAATCCTTCCAAAAGTATTTTTACGAACAGTATTTCGACCATCTGGATGAGCTTACCACCACCACCCCAGTTTGGCATAACTCCACCCTTACAGAGCAAATCCTGCCTCATACACTTTTAAGAAACATTTGACGATTTCGGGTAAAGCCTCTGTTAAACTGTTTCAACAGAGTTGCCTATCCAGTGTCACGGTCGATACAAACTTACAGAGCTCAGCTTTAAACTCCTTACAAGAGAAGACTGAAATAAAGCCACAGAAAAATTAAATGAAAACATAAGCCAGTAAGATCTTACACAAGTATTTAAGAGGTATCCATGCCCTGCAGCTCCAACTTACTTTGACAGGAACAAGTTTAGCTTAGGGGATGATACCTACGTTCTCTACTCACTCTCTGCTTTCTTCTGTTTCTCTTTTGTTCTCATCTCCTACGTATACAGTAAGAGCCGGAAAATATCTCATATGGAATTGATAATGGACCTACTGGAATTCAAATATTTACCATAGAGCAATCAGTCATGCAGCGCTTTATGCTGCAAGCAATGATATATTCCCAGCACAGTTAACATTTTCACATATAAGTAAGGCCACATATCACTCCTCTTTCTACTTGGAAAGTATCAAACTTCCAGCTGTAGCAGCTAAAGAAGAAAATATACTCCCAGTGCACCAAAACCCACCCAAACCTTCAGACTTTCATGCTAAACTTTATGAGACTATTCACATGCTTTACGAGACTATTCACACACTTGTGCAGCAATATTAGCAGGCTTAAAATCTCACCCAGTACTAGTGTAAATTATGTAAGGTACTACCACCTATAAGCACTGAGGCTGCAAAGCCAATTTCTATTAGTTACGGTTCCGATTGAGCCACTCCATGGAAATATTCCAATTGTTTGTACCACTTAAATTATCTCAGTCAGACACCAAAATGCGTTTGTTGTTCACTCCATTTCAACATAAGGTGTCACGCGACGCCAACACACTTTGGTCCTTACAGAGTGAAATGGCATATCAGTGACTATTTCTTTCAGCACAGAACAAGCAATAGTGGAAAGTGCAAACCAATTTAATTTAACAGAAGGGATTCACATCATGGCACGCAGTTGTCCATTAACAGAACAAACCCCTGTCCCCCTCCCTTTCTCCAGTTGGCAATTGCAGCAAATCTTCCATGAAAATACATTTCCTGTAATGTTCTGGTCATGGTCGGCAAGAGCTGCAACCCATTTCCATAAAGCCACCATGTGGAAAATTGCCTTGGCTGTTAAAATGGACTAATGCAAAGGAATTTTTTTTTTTTTAATGTTGAAGGCATCAATCCTTTTTTAAAAAACTCCAGTTTCCAGAATATTAACAGGTCACCTACCAGCAAAAAGGCAGAGCCCTCAAACTAGAAAGACGGCAAATCAAACACCTTTAAAGAAAATAATAATAAAAAAGAACCTTCATCCAAGTATCACTTACAGACTGTTAACTCGGCAAACATAATGAGAAGACCAAAGGAACTTTGCAACAGCAAGTCTGTTATCACCAGAGTGTAATTCTTGTGCCACAACTGTTAATAATCAAACTCCCATGGCATTAGTTTGTCCCCCAAAAGGTTAAATCCTGAGTCTGCAGACAAGCAGAGGACAAGTCAGAGCATTAAAGTTTTCAGGGTCAAGTCTCATTCTCTGATGTTGTCACTACCTGGTGCGATTTACTTTTCAGCTCTCGGCAGACTCACACGGATCCTGTTCCTCACTCTTGCCCTGTAGAACTGATTCAAGTCCATAATGCTTACTCAAACCTACCCAAGTCCTCTCCTATGCTGTTCTGCACAACCAAATGAAGAAGCCTCTCACACACATCCCTCCTTCAACTTTCAGTTCTGCTGGACCGATGAGGAGACACACAGATCTGGTACACGGGGTGAGGGCCTGCAGCTCGCACTGCCCGGAATCGCGTGTTGCTCAAGGTTCGTTACTGTATTGGGTTGGCTCAGCCGGATTT
>NW_009734730.1:26088-27405 GCF_000703405.1 Apaloderma vittatum | reverse complement strand
GGCAAACTAGCTGAGGGTGCACTTAGTACCAGTGTTCATGTCACTGACAAAGATGCTGAACAGCACTGGACTCCGAACAGAACACCACTTGACACTGGTCTCCATGTAGACATTGAGCCATTGACCACTGCTCTTTGAGTGCAACCTTCTAGCCAGTTCCATCTTCTTGAGGGATGCATGGCCAACCTGAATTCTAGAATATTCCCCCCAAATTAGCCTGGACAAGGCAGTCAGTAAGCACACGATGCATCAGTAACTGCTTTTCCTAGACTACTTTTATCACCATGTAATTAAAATACACTTTATGGTTGCAGAAGAGGCATTACAACGGGTTTTGGTTTCATGTGCAACATCCATCTCAAAACTCCTGTGGTTAGATTACAAAGAGGGAAACCCACACAAAATGAAACTTGTCTAAATCCACAAAATACCCACAGATTCATCTGAGCGAGAAATCAAAGTTTGTCTTACAGTGCACTGTCAGTTGTAACCTTTACATCTGTAGGCGAAGAAAGTCCACAGGAAAACACAATCTTTTTTTCCTAAAGAAACGTATAGAAAACCAACAAATGGATGACTCCTCTCCCAAAACCAAACCTTGATGCGGGTAGCATATGGCTACTATGCATCTCTAATGAGTTGTTAATGAGCTACTCTCACACTTAATCTTCTTTTTGCCTTCTTGGAGAACTTTCTATACATCAGAAGAACTTGAGATTCGAATAATGTAAGCCTGTGGGAACTAAATGATGACTGCCAATTTAGCCCTGCACTAGGCTGCGTATTTCTTTCTTGCTATGTGCTACATCAAATTACTGTCTAATTACAGTTACAGAATTTTTTCGGTCATTTGAAGTACAATTATTTAATTTGTGATATTACACAGCTACATAAATCGAATATCCCTATTTATATCTGTTTTAAGATAGCATTAACATAACAATAAGATCTAGGTAAGTGATGTATGCTTCCTTCCAGTCTTTAAAACACTGGGAGGGGTTAAAGTTAGGCAGAAGGTGCAGTCCCATCACTGGGAGAGTGAGAAGATACATTCAAGTTCAGCAGTGTAGTTGCTTAGATTGGATGCTGGACCTTGAAAGAAAAAAAAAAATAATATTAGCAGCAGGATTTCTCGACTTGCATTCAGCATCTTAATCAAGCCCATTGTTTCTGTGCAACTGATCTGCAAAGTTATCAGCAATTTGCCTGTCAGATTACATGAGACAGGAAGTGATGGAGATATCCCAGGCAAGACAGGATGTTGTTGCTAACGTCTTATGGCTGTGTCAGACCCTTCAAGAGTAATTTCTTCATTAT
>NW_009734730.1:24165-26057 GCF_000703405.1 Apaloderma vittatum | reverse complement strand
TGCTGATGAATGATAATAATGACTTGTGAAAATATTTGTCAAGGGCCTTGATTAAAATCTGATACACCAAAATAAAAGCTAAGTAATATTCCCATTATATCAAGTTGGGAGAATCTAAGCCCCACAAAATAAGCAGTATGTGTAACGGCTAAAGACGGCTAAAGAGACACAGTAATCATACCTTCCTCAAAGAAAAACAATTTACACAAGCAGCAGCCATAGTCCTGCATTGAGTGTTGAATAAAGGACTCTGTAAAGAGTTCCAGGAAGTTTTTGGGGAATATTACAAGCACAATTACTGTAGCCTGAAGGTGAAATTAGCCCAGGCCATCTTGTGACAGGCAAACTGTGACCAATAGTGCCTACTCAGAGCAAAAAGACAGAAAAAGATATTTAGACCATAACAACTCTTAGCATCAAGAAGCATGATGTTGAGCATTAACTTTTATGTCCCTGTGGTTGAATTTTCATTGGAACACCTTATTGCAGGAGATGCTTGAACTCAAGGACTGGACATAATGCACTGTTGTTTAGTATTGAAACTGAAGGCACTTAACAATTGGGATAAGTCTCCTGTCAAAATCCTCAGTTCAGCATCTGATAGACCAATGAAGGCTCTGAGAAAGAGGGTGAGCTTGTTGAAACACCTTTAGGAACAGTGTGAAGCCTTTACACTTTTGACAAGGTAATTAAAACCTCAACAAAAAACAATTAGATTAGAAGCTATCCAGTCATGCTGAGAATACACACACAAAAAGGAGAACAGGATGTAGCACAACCAAACTTCATGAGGGAAGATGTAGGAACAACTTTCATTTAATATATGCAAAAGAAGAGAGTACTTAGGTAGCAAAACCTTTTCAGAAGGTGAGCACGCATTGTGCTCTTCAATAGAAAAACTGCTTCCATATCTTACTAAATTGAGGAACCTTAGTGCACAATTCACAAGATTTCTAAATCTGTTGAGTAGATGACTCAAATTCTGAGTATACAGGAACAGCATTTTGCTTAGTGCACTGTGTATTGCTGGTACTGAATGTCATACTGCTTTTGGCCAGTCTGGCCCTGGGAGACAATTTGAAATAATAGGGGACAGAAGGGAAGAACATGTTAGAAATGCTGGAAAATCAGACAGTAACTCTGGCATGTTCAAGTTCATTTCAAGTTTTTGTCAATTGTTAACTAAAAGTTTTTAATTAGAAAAGAGTTCACAACTCTTTCTCCAAGCACCCACCCACACTGCAGTAGCCAGAATAGTTTATGGAGCTACAATTCTTCCCAGATTATCAGCACAATTCAAAAGAAAAGAATTAATTTCTAAGGATAAGGAACCGATGTCACACCCAGGGGTTCGGTCACTTAGACCATGACACTCCCTTTGAGAAACCTGGTCCATTGGGGGCTGACAGAGGAAGAGTATCTTCAGCCACAATCTCACAAAGCTGGCCTTAGTCAGGAATGGTGCTGTCAGCAGGAGCAGGGAGGTGATCATGCCCCTATATTCGGCTTTGGTGAGGCCTCACCTTGAGTCCTGTGTCCAGTTTTGGGCCCCTCACTACAAGAGGGACATCGAGGTGCTGGAGAGGGTACAGCAGAGGGGTGCGGGAGGGGGAACAGAGGCGGCTGCCAAGCCGGGAGAGGGCTTAGAACATAAGTCTTATGAGGAAAGGCTGAGGGATCTGGGGCTGTTTAGCCTGGAGAAGAGGAGACTGAGGAGAGACCTCATCGCTCTCTACATGTAGTAAGGCCGGGGTTGGTCTGTTCTCCCTAGTGGTGAGTGATATAACAAGGTGAAATGGATTTAAATTCTACCAGGGGAGGCTCAGGTTGGCTATTAGGAAGAATTTCTATACTGAAAGGGTTGTCAGCCATTGGAACAGGCTGCCCAGGGA
>NW_009734730.1:0-24151 GCF_000703405.1 Apaloderma vittatum | reverse complement strand
CATCCCTGGAGGTGTTTAAGAGACGGGTGGATGTTGTGCTGAGGGACATGGTTTAGTGGTGTTGATAGGGCTAGGACAAAGGTTGGACTCAATGATTTTGAAGGATTCTTCCAGCCAAAAATGGTCTATGATTCCATGATAGGGGGAAGGGAAGGGTATAAGAGCAGGAAGTGCCCTCAAAGATCATTGAGTTCCAAACCCCCCACCATGGGTGGGAGCACCTCCCACTAGACTGGGTTGCTCAAAGCCCCATCCAGCTTGGCCTTCAGCATTTTGTGTCCAGTTCTGGGCCCCTCAGCTCAAGAGAGACAGAGAACTGCTTGAGAGAGTCCAGCGCAGAGCCACAGAGATGATAATGAAGGGAGCGGAACATCTCCCTTATCAGGAAAAGCTGAAGGAGCTGGTTCTCTCTAGCTTGGAGAAGAGGAGGCTGAGGGGTGACTTCATAAATGTTTATAAATACATCAAGGGTGAGTGTCAGGAGGACGGAGCCAGGCTCTTTTCAGCGGCATCCAAATACAGGACAAGGGGTAATGGGTACAAGCTGGAACATAGTTTTTTCTAATATTTTTGTGGAACCTCCTATTTCCCTGTGAGGGTGACAGAGCCCTGGCACAGGCTGCCCAGGGAGGTTGTAGAGTCTCCTTCTCTGGAGACATTCAAAACCTGCCTGGACGTGTTCCTATGTGATCAACTCTGGGTGATCCTGCTCTGGCAGGGAGGCTGGACTAGATGATCTTTTGAGGTCCCTTCCAACCCCTCACATTCTGTGATTCTGTGAAAAGGGCAGGGGCTTCCACCACTTCTCTAGGCAACCTGTTCCAGTGTCTTACCACCCTTTCAGTAAAGAAATTCTTCCTACTGTTTAGTTTAAATCTACCCTCTTTCAGTTTCAAACTGTTACCCCTTGTCCTATCACTACACTCCCTGACCAAGAGCCCCTTCCCATCTTTCCTGTAGGCCCTCTTCAGGTGTTGGAAGGCTGCTGTAAGGTCTCCACCGAGCCTTTGCTTCTCCAGGCTGAATAACCCCAACTCTCTCAGCCTGTCCTCACGGGGGAGGTGTTCCAACCCTCTGATCATCTTCATGATCCTCCTCTCTGGACTCACTTCAATAGGTCCATGCCCTTCATATATCTGAGGCCCCAGAGCTGAATGCAGTGCTGCAGTTGGCGGTCTCATCAGAGCAGAGTGGAGGTGCGAAATTTCCTCCCTCGACCTGCTGGCCACACTTCTGCTCTGCAGCCCAGGATGCAACTGGCTTTCAGGGCTGTGAGCACACACTGGGGGCTCCTATTCAGTTTTTCTTCCACCAACACCCCCACATGCTTCTCCACAGGACTGCTCTCAATCCACTTGTCAACTCATCATTGCTAAAAATCATAAATGTGTTATTTTTTAAATGTGGTGCTCCAGCCAAAATGGATGAGTGACAAAACATTACAGCAGAAACAAATTCTTCAGTAGTTAGAAGTAAATAAATGCTGTTTGATACGTAACTAAAAGCTATCTATTAAGTAAATACTAGAGAGAAAAATCTCTTAAAATTAACTTTTAAAACACAATCAGAAGTTACTGAAATTCATACGTACTTTCAACGTCAAAACTAACTGCATCTCAGTTCATTCTCCAAGGAGAAATAGACATTTAGTATTAAACATTTTTTCATACTTAAAAAGAAAAGAATGATAGCTCTTTACTACTTGAAGGCTAATACTCAGAGAAGAATGCAGGAACTCAAAAGAGAGTATTCTGATGGAGCCAATGTCTCAAAAAATTACATTAATTCTACAAACAGCAAATTTACTCCAGTTTGGGGGGGGGGGGGGTTGGGGAAGGCACGATTAAGTGCATTTTTCTGTGTATGGATTTTTTTTTTTCAGCCAAGTACTGGTAATCAGAGAACTGCAACCAGGTGAATTCAAAGAATGCCTACACAATTATACACTGAGTTAAAACCTCATTCCCACCTCTATCCAATCTTAATACCAAAGCATAAGAAGCCAGATTTCAGAGTATTGATTAATGAAAAGAATGTATTTTGAAGTATCAAGGAAAAAAAAATGTTCAAAAAGACCAAGAGGAAAGTTTCCAAAGAGACACAATGTATTTTTCAAGATACTTCATACAAAGTTCTAAGCTATTGCATCACAAGCACATAGTAAGGCACATAATAAGAAATTAATATATAGTAATATAAGTATTAGAAAGTAGTGGTACAAAAGACTCTTGAGGTTTAATTTTTCTGCCCCTGAAGATGGCCTTAACAAAAATAACTAACAGACCTGAATATTTTCCATGAGATGGCAAGCATTTTATTCTTTCAAAATTTAAAAAAATTCTCTGAAATTAGGACTATGTTCTTGTCCACGGTTAAGTCAAGTAAAGTCTCTGGTACCGCATCTTGAAGAAACTTGTCAAATATCTTTTATTCTACAGAAAGAAGGCATTTCCTTTTCCCTAATAAGTTAACTTGTATGAACAGCATAGAGTTTTTGGTTTTAAAATAAATGGTTGTAAAGCATTGCCAAAGTATAAACGCACACCTTGGTAACCTAAATAGTAGACACTTGGAGTCAACGCTCCCTCTTCTTCAAAAAACCCAAGCACCGTATCACACTCAAATTAGTGTTTAATCTGTACCGAGTATATTTACCATTTTCTTAGAAATACTTTTTGTTTGGAATATTGTAAAAGCACTCTAAAATGTATTGTAAGGCTGATTTCAAACAAAAGGTAAAAAGATGTTCTCGTAATACAATTTTAAGTAGAAAATTTGATGATATTGTTGCTACAGCAATTTCATGGAAGAATGTTTCTATGGGTGAATATTAAACTTTGATCACTAATTGGCAGGTAAAATCAGAAAATATTATCACTTAAATTATTTGTGTATGAATAAGCTTTTTCTTTTAAAGTACAGAACTGGTCATAGCTGTTTCAGTCTCTATTTGAAGATTTTACTAAACCTGTGATGCAATCTTAAAGGAGAGTTCACAGAAAAGTCAGATTATAGGCTTTGAGAAGGAAACTCGGAGGTGATGGTTTTCTCCAAGGTCATAATTGTGAAGCTCAATAAGGGCGTGAACTCCTTCTTCCACAGAGCCCAGCTGGGTAAGAATCATTGTGGAATCATTCCTGCAGTACAATAAAAACCATTATTAAGCCTAACAAAATTTTCATTGCACTAGCCAACAGAAAACGACAGAAGTATTTTTTCAGCCACATCACACACACTAAACTTGTACAGCAAAATAGTCTGAACTAGTTATCTACCTGCTAAAATGAGGAGATAAACTGTACAAATGTTGCAGATCAATGGCTTACAGCCATGCCATTCTTTGATTACACTGCACTTCAAAAAACAGGGTCAAAATACAGCTTGAAGACCTCTTAGAAACACTTGTATTGTCCATCTACGTGGGATTATTCTAGCAGGTATGATCATTCTAATATATTGCTGCCAAGCAACATTAATGAATGTTAGAGCAGATTCACTGTCATCTTTTACCTCTCTCTATATATACACACAGCTTGTATTTCTTTCTAAAGAATCTTCTAAATACTCTTTTCTAAAGAAGAGCGTATTTACTGTCCTTAAATGTATCTTACTTTGAACACATGTGAAAATTATCAAAAGGCTGAATATCCGATCTAAAATTTTTAATTAGAATTATCATAAAAATTGTTATAGCTGTACAGCTTTTGCCTAAAGAGATATGCACATGTATAGCCATCTTCCAGGATGAAGCTTGCTCAGCATTTTTGCAGGAGAACTTACGGGAAAAATCGGAAAGCTTTCACAGTTAGTTTCATATTTGTTAAAAGGTTCTTCAGATGATCAACAGTAACAGAAGGCCTATTTAGAAAAAAAACACAAACATACAAGACCAAAACAAAACCCTTCAACTTGTGTAAGAGTTCTCTAATACTGTAAAAATCTCAATTCTGGTTTCTAAATTAAATCTGAACAGCAAAAACCATGTCCACCAACTCAAGCCACATCAACACTTTAGCCCAAACATCTTGGCTTTTGACACTAAGATTTAGCACCTCACTGTGCTACAAAAACATTTCAGATACACTCTGCTCCTTTTCATCCTCCCCCACTCCTCACTGAGTTAAATTCAGATTGCACAAAAATCACTTAAGATCTTAACCGATACCTTTAGAAGCACAGAATCATAGAATGGCCTAAACTGGAAGGGACCTTAGAGATCATTTAATCCAACCTCCCTGTCATGGGCAGGCAAGATACCTTTCATCTTGTAATTACTGGGAGTTGCTTCACATGTTTTCAATTCTGAAAGTTTTCTATTTTACTTGGAAAGCCATTTTCCAAATGTCTTTTTTTTCTTGTTTGGACAAAATTCCATTGCTTTCCCTGCATAGCTGCCAAACAAAAGCCTGTAAAAACTTATGTTTGGCTGTTACTCCATATGTTGTTGACAACATTCTAAACAGGAAAGTTTGTTTCAGTTTTAAAGAACACACTTATTAATACTTTTTTTTTAGGAAAAATCCAGCCTCCTCTCTTTATAAGACGTCTGAATTCTGTAGAAACTACTCTTTAAAAAATTAGAATGATTAAATAGTGTATCTACATTAAATAACAATGCTAGTGATGAATCTCATGTAATGGAACTCTAGTACCCCCCTTCTTTAATCTTTGCAAAAATTCGTAACACAGGACTTACTATGTGAAAAACAAAAGCATATTCTCAAGAAAATGTGAGCCATATTAAAACTTGTAAAGAAGACCATTCAATCTGTAGTCATCTTTGCTAACAATAAAGAAGTGATAGTTGAAGGATTCACTAATTGTTAATTACACAGCAGAATGACACAAATGCTCAGTAAACCACAAAAGGCCAAGGAAATTTAAGTTATGTTTAGGAACATAATCTAAAAACATCTTTCCAGGAAGGTCGCACATGCAGATACTCACGGGATGTTGGACAGTTGCAGAACAGCAGACGGAGGAAAGATATTTTTGATGTTCCTAGTGCCCAGCTTCTTAAAGCGATGTAAAGTGCTGTTGGTATAGTCCTTTGTCAGATTTGAATCCTCTTGCCCTTCACGAGGAAGTTGAACCACCTGGTATTTTGAAATAGCAGCACGGAGAACTCTTCCATAAACCCTCTGTCGATTCAGGTAGCTCACAGCTAGCAAGTGAAAACATAATTTGAACAGGAATGAGGCGAGGGGAAGAAAAAAAAGATTCTTTGTATACTAATACTGTCTCAATTTCCTGTCAGATTTCACTTTCTAAATTTAAACTACAACTGCCATGTCTACCAAGTGGTCATAATACTGTATTTAAAACAAGTATAATGATGTATTACAACCTCCAGTTTAAATAAAACAAAAATGCCAAACAGCAGTTTAATAACAAGCAGTGTTTATTCTTCAATAACTAGCTATAGGATAAACTACAGGAAATTTCATAGAATCATAGAATGTGTTGAGTTGGAAGGGACCTCCAAAGGTGATCTAGTCCAACCCTCCTGCAGCAAGAAGGGATGTCTTTAACTAGATCAAGTTGCTCAGAGCCCCATCAAGCCTGACCTTGAATGTCTCCAGGGATGGAGCCTTCACCACCTCTCTAGGCAACCTGTGCCACTGTCTCACCATCCTCATAGTAACAAACTTCTTCCTGATACCTAATCTAAATCTACCCCTGTGTTTAAAATCATTGCCCCTCATCCTGTCATTACACGTCCTTGTGAACAGTCCCTGCCCAGCTTTCCTGCAGTCCCTGTCAGGTTCTGGAAGGTGGCTATAAGGTCTCCCTTTCTTTTCTCCAAGCTGAGCAAAAATCCCAACACTCTCAGCCTTTCTTCACAGAAGCATTCCTGTCCTCTTATCTTCACAGTGCTCCTCTGGGCTCAAGCCAACACATCCATGTCTTTCCTATGCTGAGCACTCCACTGCTGAAGACAGTACTGCAGGTGAGGTCTCATCAGAGCACAGCAGAGGGCAGAATCACCTCCCTTGACCTGCTGGCCACACCTCTTTTGAGGCAGTCCAAGATAGAGCTGGCTTTCTGGGCTATGAGTGCACATTGCTAGCTTATATCCAGCTTTTTGTCCACCAACACCCCCAAGTCCCTCTCTGCAGGGCTGCTCTCTAGCACATCATCCCCCAGCTGGGATTGATAATGAGGATTGCTCTGACCCAGGTGCAGGACCTTGCACTTGGCCTTGTTGAACCTCATCAGGTTCGCATGGGCCCACTTTTTCAGCTTGTCCAGGTCTCTCTGGAAGGCATCCTATCCCTCTGGAATATCAACCACAGCACTCAGCTTGGTGTCATCTGCAAAATTCTTGAGGGTGCACTCAACACCACTGGCTATAGCATGGATAAAAATAGTAAGCAGCACTGATTCCAGCATGGGCCCCTGAGGGCAACCACTTGTGACCCATCTCCATTTGGACATTGAGCCATTGACCCCCACTCTCTGGATGCAACCACCCATCCAATGCCTTATCCACTGAACAGTCCACCCATCAAATCTGTATGTCTCCAACTTAGGATGTAGAAGGATGGTGGGGGGGGGGGGCATATGAAAGGCCTTGCAGAAGTCCAGATAGATGACATCCGTTTCTCCGTTGTGCACTGACATAGTCACTCCACTGCTGAAGGCCACAAGGTTGGTCAGGCAGGAGTTGCCCTTGGTGAAGCCATGCTGGCTGTCTTGAATCACCTCCCTGTCCTTCACAGGCCTTAGCAGAGCCTCTAGGAGGATCTGTTCCATGATCTTCCCAGACACAGGGGTGAGGCTGACAGGTTGGCAGTTCCTGAGGTCCTCCTTTCTACCCTTTTTCAAGATGGGTGTAATGTTTCCCTTTGTCCAGTCCCCATGGACCTCACCTGACTGCCATTTATATGCAATTTGTATACAAATTTGTATAGAGTATTGTTAAGATAAACTACAGGAAAACTGTGTGATGTTTTACTTCCAAACCAGACTGTGATTTACAGGATTCTTTTTTTAAAACCACTATAGGAAAATAAATTTTTTTACTTAAAAGAAGACAGATCATTATCAACATACACAAGCAAAAGTTGGTATGTACTAAGGCATCACAATGATGGATTTAATTTGTTTATGCTTGTCACTGACAGATGGCATATTCTTCATCCATATCACACTCCTGCTAGTTTGAAGCATAACTGTGCCTTAAAAATAAGTACCTAAGCGAGCCTGGGTTGCATCTGCCATCTGAACCAAAGCAGTTCCTTTCTTCCTAAACATGATCTTTACACGATGCACATCGCCATACATACCTGCAGAAATCCAGAAAGAAAATTTGTCCAGAGCATTACTACAAACAGTAAAAGGGCAAGTCTGTTTCTTTTGACTAATGTCAGTGTTACAAAGAACAACCACCTTATTAAACAGGTTGGCTAGAATATTAGTATGAGGGAAAGGTTTAAAGTTTTTGTATTGTTTCAGAAATGTGGGAAAAAGTCCAGAATCTTAGTCATAAAACTGCATGTTTAAGTTCTGCTACTAGTGCAATGGTGTTAAAGTCCACATAACAGAGGCATATTAAAATATTACTCTGACAACATTGTCCTCTGCAACTAACACACATGCCAATTCGGTATTTCATTTCTTCTGATGCAGTCTATTTTTTCATCCTACTTTGCTTTCTCATTATTTGCCATAAACAAATTGGACTACACAGTGAAATTCCAACACTGTAACTATTTTGCCTTTTTGGGGAGCTGTCGCTTGCAACTACTGATTCAAATTATTGACCTTTGAAAACCAGGACATTCTCTTTTGCATTTTCTGGACAACGATGGAACAATGGAGCTTGCATTAAACAGCATGTGTCAGATAAATAAAAAGAATGTTAGCCCTGTAGTTTCTCAAGATGCAATTAACATATCTTACCAAAGAGGTTGAAGAGTCTTTGTGGCGTGATGGCCTGTTTAAATGATAAAATGAGTATATTATTTTTGAAGTCAAGCAAATAAATCTATTCCATAAGTGCATGGTAAAAAAAGAGTGCAAGAGATACTGCACATTAATACATAAGCCTCTCTCCAGAAGCCATTCCCTGCAATAACAACAGTGTATAGTATTCTTGTTAATATATATTTGCTATGCACAAATAAAATATTCAAACATGCTAATGCTTCAGCTCATGCATTTTCATCACTCAAGACTCAGTCTATAATGCCCCAAAAGTTACTAATATTTTAAGCAGCTTAATTATTTGAACTTATTCTTTCCAAGCTATCACTTCATTCCCTGGAAAATGAAATAAATTTGCTAAACTAATAACAGAAAAGAGCGTTCAGGAACTCCTTTGCATTTTTTAAACAGCAGACATCTACAAAACTAAAAACAGTTGCTTCAAAATGTATTGGCTTTGCCTTCAGTTTTATCCTCATCTCTGTACCTGACCATGACATGCTAAAGTGATACACATACCATTTAACTTAATATGTGGTATTTAAATTTCATTCAGTTAGAAACTGTGAACAGAAAGCTAGATATTGAAAGAAATAATTTTTCTCTGTTGATTTTTAATTAAATACTTGTGTTCCAAGCTCCCTAAGCACCAAAGAAGATGATTTACACCCTAATGCAGCTAAATTTTATTCAAATGAGGCAAATGCTTTGACAGTAATAAGTACTAAAAATACCTGGGTATCAGAAGCACTACTTACACTCTCTAGCTCTATTCCTTCTCAACTCGCTACATTTGAAATGTGTACCAAGCATACCCAAAATATTTAAAGCTAGAAGATACTGCAGTCTAAGTGTAAGCCCATACCATTTTATCATCAGCAATTAGAAATAAGGGACGATTACTATAAATGTAAAATTTAAATGCTTCTGGAGTTTATCCTCCTGGCCCAAGTATTTTAATTTAGCACAGAGTTTATTTTAAAAAGATTACTTAACCAAATGATACTGCAATATTTCTACTAAAAAAGGTTTTCCGAAAAACAAAACCAGCTAATTTAAAGTCATTTTAGGGAATGTTCAAACACACACTGAAACCCCACAACAGGGGAGAAATATAAAGTGAAGTAAGGTCAACCAGATTTTCTATATGCAGAAGTGACAACCACTTCTGAAAAACAAAGTGTTACATGGTTGCCAAGAAATGTATTTATAAGACTTTATATTTCCAACAATTAATGTCATATGTTCTTATTTTTCACCTTTTAAGAATTTAAGCATTATTTAGTGCATTTCTGTTGTATCATGCATTGCAACATAAAGTTCTACGTGACTTCTCAGGTGTGATCACTATTAAGTAAAGCAGCAATGTCCTAAAAATAGCTTTGACCTATGCTTCATACATGTTCACTTTTAAAAAACACACGCTTTTGAGACTCAGAGAATCATCTTGAGTAATCAGCTACAGAAAGCACATCAACAGCAATCATCAGAAATTACCTGATGAGATATATTGACAAACCAAGGAAAAATTGACCTGTCTGATAGTCCTAATCTGCAGCTGTTTCTTTTGATGCTTACTGTAGAATTCAGCTATTAGTACAAAGCCAGCAAAACACAGCAATTAAAGAAACTGCTCAAACATATTTTTAAACCTCAGTAATATCTTCATATTACATTCAACTTCCATTTTGCCAATAACTCCCAATTTTATCAGTTTTGTAGTTAAGTGAATCTAAGAGTGTGTGAAACAAACGGGAATTTTACATTGCTGCCGTAGAACTGCTTATCAACAGTCAGGTAGAATTGTGGTTTAAGCCATGGCTTTGGTTAAGCTTAATTTTTATTTTTTTAAGAAATATTGATTGCCGTTAATTAAGCACAAATCAACGTGTAGTATTTGAGTAACAGGAGTAAACTTACAGAGCAGTCTATCCAATTTCCACTGTAAAAATAACTATCCATGTTGCACTTGGCAATTTTACTGCTAACATAGGAAAAAAATCTGAGTGGTACTATGGAAAGTGGACATGTGTCTTTACTAACTTTTAGAAGTGGATCTGCAGTAATATCAATAGCAAAGTGAACCTGTGTTCTTCCTCTCCAGGCTGGGAAAAGTTACAAAAATAGAAAGATCCCATGAATATTCTGAAAGGTGCCTCCTGTTTCTCTAACTCCTCTAGTTTTGCAACAAATAAAAAATCTTTGGCTTCTCTAATGAAGGCACATAGACGAGTCATATTAACAGAGATACCCGTAAGTTTAGTCATAATATATGCTGTCTACCTCTTAAAATATTTCTCACTGAAAGGGTTATATTTCTATAGTGAAGGGGTTGTCAGCCATTGGAACAGGCTGCCCAGGGAGGTGGTTGAGTCACTGTCCCTGGAGGTGTGTAAGAGACGGGTGGATGTTGTGTTGGGGGGAACCATTTAGTAGGTTGACAGGGCTGGGACATAGGCTGGACTCGATCTTCTAAGTCTCTTCCAGCATACAATTCTATGGTCAGATATGAATCACAGAATCACAGACTTTTCTCTAATTACTAGCTACCTCCTCAATATTGCAAACTATCTCAAATAAGAACAGAACTGCCCTAGTTTTTATATTATCCGCATAGAAGTTTCCTCTCATTTCTTCAGCTAATGTCAGTTTGCAAGGATTCTTGCAGTTGGTACAAGTTGATACATCAGTGCCACCAATCAAACTTACTTCAGGGTTGAGGTTCCTGACGAGTAAAACAGGACTTCCTGGAGCATCAGTAACATCAGGAATATGCATTTCTCCGTATGGTGAAGACATAACTGCAACAGAACCACAGGCTCCAGGAGCAGCTGAAACCCAATGACCCGGAAGGGTGTTAGAAGAATCACTTGGCATCTCAAAGTGAAAAAGACATTTTAGAAGATAAAAGCAGGTTGCATTTGGCAAAACCATCAAAATTCAATTAAAAACATGCTTTTAAGGAATTTAGTTATTCCTAGTATCTAACCAATACAGCAGAAAGACCTTCACCTCCAGAGATGAAATATTCAGCTACACCAACACACCCATACAAAGAGAGGCATAAATTGTAGCCCAAGAAGGAAGAAAAATAATTTTGCACTGAGGTTTATCCTGTGCTATAAAGGAAAAGATCACTGAGTCTAGAAGACTATTTCTCATTTTACAGCTAAGAGAGGGGAGACTTCCTGCTTTAGCTTTGAATGCACTGAATTCTTACAATTCTTAGAAAAACAGATGTTTAGTTCCTTCTCCTGCAGGTAATCTTTATCATGGCATTTAATTTTTTTACTTACTAAATGACAAGCTACATCAACATACATTTTTTATCACAGAAAGTAATTTTAGTGAAAAATATGAGAATCCGAATGATTCAAAAAGACATATTTGAAGCTACATTTGAAGACAGTTTGCTCTCAACGCAGGTGTATTCAGATAGAACACTAGCCCCAAATGCAAACACATTTTTAGAAAACAGAAACTTACCAACACCTTGAGAAAAGCCCATAGGTGGCAAAAAACCAGCAGCCCCTGCATATGCTGGGATGATGACATTTTGGGTGCCTAGAGAAAGCAGACACATGTAATTAAAACAGATGGTAAAATTTTTAGAAAGGGACTTTAGCAATGAGAATCAGCTTCCAGTGTTGCTATTCTGACTTCAGTCCGTGATATCTTCTATAAAATATTTGGGTTAAAGACTCTCATTGAGATCCAAGATTTTATGTTTGACAATCTTCAGCCACTGTTGAAGGCAAATATTCTGATCAGCCTCAACGTCCCTCCCTAAAATGGGCAAAATGTATTTCAGACAACTTTGAATAGGAAAGCACAGCATAGATTACTATCCATTAAAGTTAATACACCTGTCGTGCAAAATTTTAATTCACACAATGGAAATGCATACTAGAAATTTTCTGGAAGTAAATACACTCAAAAACATTTTTCAGTGATGGGATACAACTACTTCTAGATGTTTCTAAAACCAGTAAGTGCTAAATAATGCCAACAACTACAATGAATCTGAGGTTCTGAATTTTACTAGCCATTGAGATACATATTTTACTTTTTAAGGAGATGTGCTTTCCCATCTTATGTTATTCCATAAATAATTGGTGTTTTTAACAGTTCTTCTGGCAATCACAAGCATTAAACAGATTTGGAATATCAATATATGGAGAGTCCCAGCCCTGAAGATAGCTCAGTGATTTTCACATTATCATGTGGAGTTAAGTGCTACCTAAGGAAGCATACAAACTTGTGTTCTAAGAGGTAGTTAGATACAAACTTGAGCTGTGGATTCTTTCCCATTAGCACGCTAGATTTCTTTAAATAGAGCATGTATAGTCAGCAAATACATCCTGCAAGCCCACCAATATAGGTATCAATCATTTATTCACAATCTAAGAATGGAAATGGAAACATTGATGAATAGATAAAGCACTTTTATTCTGCAAAATAAGATCTGCATGTTGCACACTGATACCAAAAGCAGGCATGTAGAAATTGTCAGACAGAGCTAATGCAGAAAGGTTGGGAATTCTTTGTTGCATTTTTTTATGTGTAAAATAATTTGTTTCAGGGCGATCAGCTATCTTTCAAAGGAAGGTAATTCACGTATCCCTTCTTATGGTCACAGAATGAGGGAACTCTTTAAATGCCAAACATTCACAAGATCCACTTGTTTATAGTGCAGTAGCTTTTCCACCAGAAAAAAAAAACCAAGACCAAACAGTTTCAAGAGCTGTTCAGTTTTGTTTTTATGGTAACTTCAAGTCTAGAGAAAAAAAATATGCATTATTCTGATAGTCACCTGCTTTATCTTATAATTCTCCATCAAAACTCTGTTCACTAGTAAGAACACAGGAAGAGTAAATGCTGCCATGACTCCCATCATTTCCTCATGTCATGAAAGTGACAACCTAGAGCAACATATGCATGCATTCTACCACAGGCTAGAAAGGCTAGAAGCATGGCTCTCCCAGTCTATAGTTATTAAAAACTCAAAACCAACCCAAAACTAAAAAAACCCAATTATGCAGCTGCTTCATTGTGACTACACTAGAAACAAAATTTGACACACACATCAGACTCTTCTTTACACCAGCACCTCTCCTGTTCTTACAGCAAATGTTCAGACTGAAAGGAAGATTGCTGGTCATGACAAGCTTGAAAGAATGAGGTGGAAGGAAGTGGAGAGGTGTTCATGTGCTATCCTCCAAAAGCATGCATACAATTTTTTCTCTGCCCTACAAGCAAGTTTGTCCGTAATTACTCTAATTGTACTTCCCTCTTTCATTGACATTTCAAATTGTGTGAGTCTAACTAAACAGCATATATCGGATCTATAACAGCATGTTTCCATGATGTCGTATGGGAAATCCTCAAACAAGTTATAAAGATGGTTGTACATTACATAAAGATCCAAGGCCAGCCTTTAAGAAGACCAGCAAAAAAAAAAAAAGAAAAAAATAAAGAAAAAATAGTGAGTGCAACTCACCTTCTTACTCTAAACTACCACAGCCAGTTCATCCAAAAAAAAAAACCAACCAAAAAACCCCTCAAACACAATATTTGCCCTAGATACCATAGAAAACTAAAGGAAAAAAGGTTATTCTTCCTTAATCCTTGCTACTGTTCCAACCCTAACTGATGGCACTAAGATACCTAAACAAAAGCTAAGACAGATGTTAGCTGTGTGTTATTGCTAATGATTGTCTTTAGAAAGAAATAAAAATAGCTAAAAATCACTCAAATTACATTGTGAGCACTTCTGCCAGGTGATAAAATTAATCTGTTTGGTGACTTGCATTACTACCAAAGTTGATTAAATGAGCATGTCTAAGATATTTATGCCAACAGAGACTTTTCCAGTGTGGATTCAAGCAGACATTGTCTCCTCTATGCCATGGACGTGATTTCCAAAATTTCAGGAAAAATTCCCAAATTTTATCTTTTAGAGGGCGACTATAAAACATGCATAAATAAGTGCAGTATTTCTAAGTTTCTTATGTGTTTAGTTTTGTTTCTTTTTTGTTACACCAGACAGTTACACTAAAGTATCAGCAAATACGAGCTAACATGCTTAAACCACTTATTTTCAAGCAAGTTTAGGCAACCAGGGTCAATTTTGGATGACTGCAATTGACTGTCCTGTTATGCAACATTTATTATACTAACTGTACCAATTATATAATTTTGCAGCATTTTACAAATGTAGTTTTTTGACAAAAATATTAATTTGTCCCAAAGTATTCCTTATAACATAGTTTCAGATATTGATTTATCTTGAGTAGGACCTTCTGCTATCCATACAAACTATACTGGACCTAACCAACAGAAATGGATGAAAAATGTATGCTTCTATGAACCTGATCCAAAGCCAGAGCATAAATGCAATATAAAAAGCATAATGATCTAATTGTGTATTTAACACTAAAAGTGAAGGTTTCTTACCAGAGGCAGCAGCCATGAGTGGCTCCATGTCATCACCAGAAGGAAGGTCATTACGAGTAAAATCTCTACTTTTGCTGTTGTTGTACCTTATCTTAAGACTAACCAACTTGGAGAAGTCGACATACAGAGTGCAGCACCCACTGTAGACACTTCGACCATGCAGACACTGAAGGAAAAAAAACCCCACATTTTGACAAAACATACCTCTAAGCATGACTTGTCATTCCAGCTGTGCTTCTGGTCTTACTTTTCTCACACTCAATACTCAATAACAGATGCTAATAGTGATACTAATTTTGAGAGTTTTATTGTGTGGAACTGTCCCCTTACAAAAAGCTCGGGAAGGGGCTTGAGAACAAGTCTTGTGAGGAGCAGCTGAGGGAACTGGGGTTGTTCAGTCTGACGAAAAGAAGGCTTAGGGGAGACCTTACTGCTCTCTCCACCTACCTGAAAGGAGGTTGTAGCCAGGTGGGAGTTGGTCTCTGCTCCCAGGTAAACAAGCAATAGGACAAAAGGAAATGGCCTCCAGTTGGGCCAGGGGAGGTTTAGATTAGGTATTAGGAGAAACTTCTTCACTGAAAGGGTTATCAAGCACTGGAACAGGCTGCCCAGGAAAGTGGTGGAACCACCATCCCTGGAGGTACCTAAGGGATGCTTAGGGACATGGTTTAGTGGTGGACCTGGCATTGCTAGGTTAATGGTTAGGCTTGATGATCTTAAGGGTCTTTTCCAACCTAAACAATTTTATAAAATCCATCTTTTTAAGAGCAGATATGCTCAGAAAGATCACTGAAGTAGTATTTTGTTCCTATGCAAGTCACAGAAGAATCAAGATGGATGAACAGAAGAAAAGACATTGAAAAGATATTCGTTTGTTATAAGTATTCAGTATAATCTAGACTGAAATTATAACTGCTGTGAAATCATTAAAAAGGTGTAACTTAATAATAATGCTTTTCTTTAAGAAAAGATGCTATTGCTAACAAACAGGCTATAAAACCAACTACCTTTAATATTTTCCAATTTATACTTAATTTCTAAAATGCATAGTGAATTACCTTACTGAAGTGCAGGCAGCAATACATAAATATTCTGGGCCTTTAACTTTGAAGCTGAGGATGAAGTCAACCTCAATAGCAAAAGTAAGGTAAAAGCCCCATTCGCTCTAGTGTTTCAATAATTTTTTGAAAAAACTGAATGCTAAATACCATTTAATACTTAGCAGAATCTATTTTTCTGTGAGAACTTTTAACTTAATTTTATTTATTTACTAACATAGAGGTGAACACATAGGTTAAGGAGAAACACAAAGTGTCTCAGGCATAATTTGAATTATTTTATTTTCTGTCTTTATTTTTTTACTTCACAGTTCAAGAATTATAGCCTAACGATTTGCAACACTGCTCTCTCTTCTGGAAAAATATTTGAGGTCTCAGCTCTCAATATTTAATTATTAAACTGCTCCCCACTGAGGAAATTTTAAACTACTCCCCACTGAGGAAATTAACAATATATCCTAAAAATTAAAATATTTCCTATGATAAGGAAACCAATTCTAAAAGCTGTTTTGAAAAAAACCAAACGTATTGGGTTTACATGGGAAGGTTTCGATTGTTGGGGGGCTGGTACCCCTCTGTGGAAAGAGAACATGGTCTGCCTAATGCTGGATGGAGTGAGATCTAGCCAGCTCTAAAACAGATTTGCTGCTGCCCAAAGCATAGCCAATCAGAATACTGGTGGCAGCTCTGTAATAACATGCTTAAGAAAGGGTAAAAAGCACTGTGCAGCAGCTGAGAGAATAAGGAGTGAGAAAAATGTGAAAAAACCCTGCAGATACAAAGGTCAGAGAAGGAGGGGGAGGAGGAGGTGGCCCAAGTTCTGGAGCAGAGATTCCCCTGAAGAAGACCATGGTGAGGCAAGCTGTCCCACTGCAGCCCACAAGGGACACAGAGGAGTGGATATCCACACTGCAGCCTGTGCGAAGGACCCAGGCTGGATTAGTTTGTGAAGGATTGTATCCCATGGGGAGGACCCATTCTGGAGCAGGGGAACAGTGGGCAGAGGAAGCAGAATCAGAGACAGCGTTACGGACTGACCATAACGCCCATTCCCTGCCTCTCTGCACTGCTGGTGGGGAGGAGGTAGAAGGGTTGGGAGCGATGTAGAGCCTAGGAAGAAGGAATAACAGTGTGGGGAAGGTGTTTTTACTTTTCTTTTTGTTCCTTACTATCCTACTCTGATTTATTGCCAAGTAAAAACAGTATTTCGTAAGTCAAGTCTGTTCTACCTGCAATGGTAATCGATGAGCAATTTCCCTGTCCTTACCTCAAGCCACAAGCTTTTTTGTCTCACTTTCCCCACCCTGTCTAACTGCGGAAGGGGAGTGAGAGCAGCTTGATGGGTTTCTTGAAGCCAGCCAAGGTTAATACACCACAGAAAATTACACTTAAAGTAGGTGAGCTTTTCTTCATTAATGAGAAGGAGCATTTTAAAACTTAAGGTACAGCTTGCTTGAAATTAAGAAGCTTAAGGTGAAAACATTAGTTACTGTAAATTTATCACTGAAATGCAAACAAGTAAAACATCTAACATTTATCTAATCTTTGGGCATTTAACTACACTAATCTTAGTATTTAACCTCACAGAAAATATCCCATTTAGTTTGAAAGGCAAAGGACTTTTTGGTCAACTACGGTTGCCATCACTCAATTGCTCTGATTTTTGTTTTGGTAGACTCATACAGGTCTTGGGGTGCATGCTATACACCTACATCTGCAGTTGATGATAGAATGCTATCCTCTTAACTAATGAGAGATATCAAAATTATTCAGCTGCAACAAGACTGTTAGAATAATGAGAAGTCATAAAGCTAATAATCAAGTTATCCATGTTCCCCATTTACCTGGAGGGGGCAAAAATCAAACAAAAACATCAAAAAAATTCTAGCTGAATACACTGTACTTACCATTTTGGCATAATATGCATGCATTGGATCAGAATACTGGATCAAAGCTTGGAAGTAATTGTTCCTACAGAAGGTGATAATCCTCAAAACATCTCCAAATTTAGAAAAAATCTGAGAAGGAAAAAAAAATGGAGTTTTAGAAACAATGAATAATTCATGCACACTAAAAACTTGCATTTAACACGTCATATAAAGTTCAGAGACTGAAAATAGAGTTCTGCTGCACTGAAGCAAATACCAATCAAATTAAATTAACATGAATATCCTCTTCTACTGCCTGCTTAGTAAAAAAAACCAAACCAAACAAACAAACCCCACACAAGATTAGATCCAGGAATTGCTGTTGCACTGTTAAAGTAGCCATAGCCACAAAAGTATGTTCTCAGGTTACTCCAAAGGCACAAACAATCTGAAAGACTTGCAGTATTTACACAAGCTAAGTAGTGAATGAACAATAGTCCCTAGCAGAAGTTACAGTAACAGTTTTCACAGCTATAGCCCACGAATACTCCAAGCTTTCAGAGGCAGTTAAAGGGAATGACATTTTGAGAGTTGATGAACAACCAAAAATATTTGTGTATTGTGTATTACATTGCTTGCAACAAATTATAAAAGCCAATATAAAATCCTAAAACACAATTCAAACTACATAAGTTATTTGGTACAAAGAGTACTAAAATATTCATCTACAAGTTCATAACAATCAATATTTCATGTGGCCATAAATTAGAAACAACCCCCCAGGTTTGTTGCTGCTTCCACAGAAACCAAAAAACTAAAAGAAATGAAAGACAACATGAAAAGCTGAGTACAGAAGCTCTGTTTACTTTGATTTTTTTCAGAAATAATTTAAGCCTAGCTCCCTAAATTGCAACAAATCATTTTAAAGTGACCATCCTCATTTGACTGAATAAGGATCCACAGGTACTTTATGAAGAAAAAAAAAAAGTTAGTGGATTTACAGTAGTAACATTGGAAGGTTTAACTTATTACATTTTTTTAAGCAATCCTCGTTACCTGATATAGTGCTTCTAAAGTGATAGGGTACGTAAGATTGTCAATAATGATCCGAAGAACACAAGCTTGACCTGGAGGGAGCCCAGTTTCGGGAACACGAACACGTCTAACAGCCTGTCTTCCAGATGACATAATATTCAGAGCTTGCAACTCAGCTTGGTCACTCTGAAATCAAGAAACAGCAGAGACACCAATTAACTTATATACATCCAAATTATTCATATCTAAATAAAGTAATTTTACACAGAAAAACATGTAAAATGCATTTGAAATGCAACTTTTAAAAGCATATTCTCTTTAACTGATTACCAATTGAAATCTCACCTTCATAGGTAAATCATACCTGTTCTTTCTCTTACCCCTCCCCTAAAAGAAGTCACATCATAATTTCACAGAGTTGTGACTTTATTAAACTGTTATTGTTTTGTAATGCCACACAGACACATCATGCTTTGATTCAGTAAGCTCTTGTCATTCTAGAGACTTTCCAGCAAATCAGTATTATGACAATATTGTAATAGACCAATAATGAGTCAATGTACCAAAACCAATTTCCTCTGCTTTATTAGGATTTCATTCTCTTCAAAGGTGAAAACCAAGTTTTGCTGTGGATAAGCTTAAGGGTGCACACCCTGCATTTTTTTTTTTTCCTGAGCCAAGCTATTAACCACAGAAAACACCTTTAAATCTCACTCCTCAGAGTGCGTCACTGGGACTCTGGTAGTCTCTATGCTTGTTTTTGATGGGCTTTCCTCAAAAAGGTTTTCAAACTACCTCTGAGAGCACTACGGAGAGCTGTTACTTTCCAAAGGTAGTGTCATGTCATACACCAGTAACGCTCTTTCCTTGGAAGATGGACGAAGCATGGCACAAAGCACAGATGTTACCCCGTTTCAGAAACATGTAACCCTGCTAAATCATCTGTAGTTCAGGCTTGATCCTAGATGCTAGGACAGCAAGTTACTGTTCAGCTGCTTTCCTAGGGTCTCTAAGATTTAAGTAAAACTCAAATGTAAGAGTCGTAAGTGCAAATAAATAGATAGACAGCCAGACAGAGATATATTTCAGGAGAAAGCAAATGTCATGCATTGAGTTGAAAACACTGAGAAACAGATACAAGGAGCCTTACTTGCAAATATGAGTATAGTTTTCCTGATGCTTCTACATACACCACATCTTTAAAAAAAACCCTCTTTAAAAAAACCCCTCTTGTTACTTATTTATTTTTGCAGATCACAAACCAATCCAACAGTCTTGGATGAGGCAAGAGACAAATAACTTTTATCCAGTTGACAAGCCTGCAAGATTTCAGTGACTTTTTTGTCAATAAGAATTAAAAATGAACAGGTTTTTTTCCTCATTTGCAACATTCTTGTAGAAAACAAAATCATGATACACACATAATATTTTATAACCAATTTATCTAAATGGCATATCAATTGCAATTCATCTATCTGTCCAAAAATCCAACTGGATTTCAACTACAATATGATAGTTTGTACATTTGATAGTTTGTACATTTGCAAAAAGTATTTCCTTGTTTAGAGACTAGGCTTTAAATTAGTCATCTGCTATGTTCAATTAATATTCTTAAGAAATCCATCATTAGTACTTCAAAAGTACAAACAATGATTTAATTTTGGTGTTTGGCATGATGTTACATATAAACTGATGCTTTATCAATGAAAATATCCATTTTACTGGATCTAGGCTTCTTCGCAGAATAAACACTCAACACTAAAAAAAACCTCTCAAAACATTATTAAGAATAAACCTGAACAACTTAAACATGATGATTTGCTATTCCTTAGCTTCACAAGGCCTTGGAATGGTGCCAAGAAGAGAAGTCTCACTGAAGTATGGTACACAACCCTTCAGAATAATATCCATATCTGATCAAGTGAAAAGCTTCAGAAGAGCTGCTTTTTAGGCTGAAAGTGGTTCATAACGTATCAGCTGGGTTTGCTCTTCTATGTGTTCTTCAGAAAACATCACCAGACCTAGGACTAGAAATTAACTTTACGAAACACAAACATATAAAATTGAAGTGGTATTTTTTTGTGGTATTCCTGCTAGTATTTTATGGACACAGTAACGGGAAGAAACACCAGGACTAACTATTCAGAGAAAAGATTTATCAGAGAAGACTTATTTTCTTCATCTTAGGAAGCTATTGAAAGCTGTTAAAAATTAGGAATGGCAAAAGTCCTTTAAAAACATATTGTAAGCAAGTATTTCTAAGTAGTTGTCAAGGGTTAGGGCTGGGCCAGCCACTAAACCAGTGACAGATGCTCTCCAGTAATCCCTCTCCAAAGTGGGAGGGAAAGGGAATAAGTCAGAGAGGCTTACAGATTGGCAAAGAAAATTGGAACGGCTTTATTAAAACAATAATAGTCCTAATACTTATTACCGAATTTATCACAGCATAGATCAGCAGTGAACACCACAGCACAGCAGCAGCTTTCACCCAGCACCCAGAAAGGACAAACTGCAAATAAACACTAAAACCGAGCAAACAATAGTACAACATGTTTGGCAAGTAAAGCAGCATTATGGCACTTAACTCTGAACCAAAGCCTAAAAGAAAATTATAGAAACAGTAGTAATAAGTAAAAGATGAAAATAATGAAATATATGCAAATATATACAAAGCCAATATTGAACCCACCTGTTTCCAGTCAGGTGTTTAATGTATGAGAGGATGGAGACTCCACAACCTCTCAGAAAAAAAACATTCCAATGTTTGACCACTCTCACAGTAAAGAAGTTTTTTCTTAAGTTTAAGTGGATTTTCATGTATTTTAATTTATGTCCATTGTCTCTTGTTGTGTCATTGGCACCACTGAGAAGAGTCTGTCTCCACCTTCTTTACTTCTTCCTCACCACATACTTGCAGACGTTGGTAAGATACCCCCAAGCCTTCTACAGGCTGGAGAATTCCAGCTTTCTCTGGATCCCATTATATGACAGACGCTCCAGTTCCTTAACCATTTTCATGGCCTTCTGCTGCATTTGCTCCACTATGTCCATGTCTATCCTGTACTGAGGAGCCCAGGACTGGACAAAGTATTCCAGATGCTTCTCATGAGTGTTGAGTTGAGGGAAGGTCATCTGCAATCTGCCAGCAACACTTGGCCTTCTGCAGCCTAGGAGGCTGCTGGCTTTCTTTGCTGCACGGGCATGTGTGCTGTCCACCAGGAAACCCATGTCCTGCCAAGCTGCTTTTCCAGCTGGTTGGCCCCAGCGTACAACAGTACCTGTGGTTACTTCTCCTGAGGTGCAGGTGTCAGCATTTCTCTTTAGTGAATATAATAAGGTTCCCCCTGTCATCCCCTCAGCTTTTCAAGGCCTCTTTGAATGGCAGAACAACCATCTGCGATGTCAACTACTTCTAGTTATGTGTTGTCAGCAAACTTGCTGAGGATGTTTCCCATCCCATCATGCAGTACATTAATGAAGATGTTAAAAATTACTGGACATAGTATCAACCCCTAGGATACTCCACTAGTGACTGGCCTCTAACTGGACTTCATGCCACTGGTCACAACCATTTTAGCCTTTCAGATCCCTTCACAGTCTACTCTCTAGACTGTATTTAATCAGTTTGTCTATTGTGATGTTATGGGAAACCATGCTGAAAGTCTTACCAAAGTCAAGACAAACACCATTCACTGTTCTCCTCTCATCTGCCACACCAGTCATCTCTCTGTAGAAGGCCATTACTTCCTTTTCAAAAAACTATGCTGACTTTTCCCAAGCACCTTCTTGCCCTTAGAATGTTTGGACATGGTTGCCAGGATTATTTGCTCCATTACCTTCCCAGAGACTGAGGCAAGTATGATCAGCCAGTGGTTCCCTAGATCCTCATTCCTGTCCTCCTTTAAGATAGAAGAGAGATTTGCTTTCTTCTAGTCCACAGGAACCTCCTCCAATTGCCATGATCCTTCCAAGATTTTAAGAGTGTTCTTGCAATGACATCAGCCAGGTCCCGCAGCACTCACAAGCACACCTCACTGGGGCCACAGACTTTTGTTTATCCAGTTTTTTTAAATGTTCCTTAGTGAGATTCTTCTCTAGTTCCTTCATCAAGACATTCCCACTGTTCTCAGTTGCTTTGTTTTCCCAAGGGCAAGCCTTAACAAATAAAGACAAGCCTTTTCCATGTTCTTTGTCATCAGGGCCTCTGGTCCACTCAGCAGCAGGCCCACATAATCCCTAAATCTTCCTTTTGCTGCTGGCACACTTTAAGGAGCCATTCTTGCTGTTCACACACCTCACCAGAGTGAACTCCATGTGGTCTTTTACTCTCCTAACCACATCCCTGCATGTTCAGATAATGCTCTATATTACTCCTAGGTCACTTGGGTATGATTCTATTTTTTCTTATGCCTCTTTTTTATGGGTGAGTTCAGCCAGTCATTCATCCAAACTGTTCTCCCGCCACCTTCACTTAATTTCCTGCTCATCAGGATGAGCCATTCTTGAGCTCGAGCTCCTCCACAGTAATTTTACAGATATTGAGAAGTCCCTGTCTGAAGAGGGTTGAGGGAAAGAACCTGAAGAGTAAGTGACAAAACTCATGGGCTGAGATACAGACAATTTAGTAGGTAAAGCAAATAAAGCAGAAGTTGCACGTGCAAGCAAGGCAAAATAAAGAATTCCTTTAGTACCTTCCATCAGCAGGCAGGTGTTTAGCCATCTCCAAGAAAGCAGAGCTTCATCACATGTAACAGTTACTTGGGAAGAAGAACGCCATAACTCTGAACGCTCCACATTCCTTCTTCTCCCCCTAGCTTTTATTGCTGAACACAACATCCTATGGTGTGGGGCATCCCTTTGCTCAGTTGGCGTTACCCGTCCCAGCTGTGTCCCCTCCCAACTTCTTGTGCAGTCACACTGTCAGAGCAGTGTGAGAAGCAGAAAAGGCCTTGACTCTATATACGCATCACAAGCTACTATGAAGAAAATTGACTCCTAGTCAAGATCAATACACAACTCATGCAATTCTATCTTCTTAAATTGGGAATGCTATACTTACAGCCTGATTAGGTAAGTTGTCAGTCTCGAGTTCTTTGTGATTGGAATACTTAATATAAATAGGCTGATGGTGGAGGTAAGGTCTACCAGAAGCATAGTAGTTCATCACACTAGCAGCAGCTTCTTCAGAAGCCATTTCCAAAAGTGCCTCCAACCAATACACAGTAGTTTTCAGTGTTGATTTATGTACACGAGAAAAAGCAAAGCACAATTTGATCCCAATTCCACAGTAAAAGATCATGTGGAAGTACAGTACTGATTTGCTCAGCACTAAAATGCATTTGTGTGTGTATGTTTATGGGGATACTTGATTTGATCTTTGTTTTTTCTTGAAAGGTTTTACATTGCAAGTACAATAAGTCATTAAAAAAAGAGGTGGAATGAGTATGACATATGGGAAACAATGCTGCTAAAAATACCACACTGCTAATGAATTTATTAGATTCTTGAATCCAAGCACTATTACCTAGGTAGCAGATACACATACTGATCAAAAATCTAGGAATAGGACACTAAACATCTATGAGTTTGTGCATTATATTAACCCAGTTGAGTGTTCTAGAAAATTTTTGAAGGAATGCCTATTATTTTTAGGATTTCAGTGTTTCTTCATGATTTAAACTACCTCATCGTATCTAAAAGGATTTTTAAAAAATCTAAGCAATTTATTTCACATTAAAAAACTAACATGCATGTTAATTATGTAATCAGGCAGATGTGGTCAATGGCTCAATGTCTACATGGAGA
>NW_009734729.1:0-509 GCF_000703405.1 Apaloderma vittatum | reverse complement strand
GCGCGCGCCCTCGGCGACGACACGGAGCAGCAGCGGGCGTGGGCGACCATCGGGCGCACCTACATGTTCGTCGGCGAGAGCCGCGGCGGCACCGGGAAGGACGGGGAGGAGGAGGAGGAGGAGGCGGCGGAGGCGCTGAGGAAGGCTGAGGAGGCTTTCCGCACCAGCCTGGCCATCGTGGAGGAGAAACTGGAAGGTGGGAGAAAGCGGGAGGTGGGAGAAAACGGGTGGGAATGGGGTGAAAAATGGGAGAAAACAAGGGAAAGTGTGACAAAAAGTGGAAAACGGGAGAAGGTGGGAGAGAACAGGGGAAAACGGGACAAAAACTGGAAGGTGGGAGGAAGTGGGAAGTGGAAGAGAGTGAGAGAAAAACTGGAAGGTGGGAGGAAGTGGGAAGTGGAAGAGAGTGGGAGAAAAACTGGAAGGTGGGAGAAAACGGGAAAATGACAAACACTGGAAGGTGGGAAAAAGAGAAAATGGGAAAGTGGGACAAAAAGTGGGAAGTGGGA
>NW_009734728.1:0-27270 GCF_000703405.1 Apaloderma vittatum | reverse complement strand
AAGGGTCTTTTCCAACCTGAATTGTTCTACAGTACTATGATTCTATGATATTTTGTCAAAATGCTGTTTTAGAAATAGATGATAGAGTCATTCTCAATGATGCAAATCAGGCTGAGGGTTATCCTGGGTGTCCAGTAGCCTCTTCACATGATATTAATACATTAATGGAAGTAGCCACTAACAGAATGATCATCTGTGTCAAGAGATAGTCTTCAGCTAGTTCTGGTTTGCAGTAAACTTACATTTATTATGAAATGAGAAGTTATTTTGCATTTAAACAACTTCAGAGAAAAAGTGGCTTGATTTTTCATGGCAAATAGGGTTCAGTTTATTGTCACGTTAGTAAATTTTTCTCTATAGATAGCGATTTTCCTGTATGCATAGAGTAATTGAATGTCATGCTTTTTTTTTCATAAACTTTCTAAATATCATCCATGAAGGATCACTCCTTTTCCTCTGGACTGTCAGAAGCTGCAGAGGCCTTCTTACAGGGAACAACTCCGTTGCTGGGGCCAGAAGAAGAAGGTGCTGATGTGCACAGTGAGGCAAATTCAGAATGACCAGAATTCTTGTGTGGCTTAGAACTACGTACAGAAGTACTTGGCTGTTGTAACCCAAATTGCCCATTTTTGGGTTACAGCTGTTTTAAAAGTAAAGTTATTCTTGATGCCAGAGACTACAGAGAGTCTATTGTACTTTTTTTTTATTGTTGAAGGAAGAAGGTACTATGGTGATCAGGAGTCGGGAGGTGATTATCCCTCTGTTCTTGGCAGGGGTGAGGCCACACGCCGAATCCTGTGTTCAGTTTTGGGCCCATTACTACAGGAAAGACACTGAGGTGCTGGAGTGTGGATGATGAAGCTGGTGAAGGGTGTAGAGCTCAAGTCTTGTGAGGAGCTACTAAGAGAACTGGGGTTGTTTAGCCTGGAGAAAAGGAGGCTGAGGGGAGACTTTATCATTCTCTACAACTCTCTGAAAGGAGCTTTTGGTGAGGTGGGTGTCAATCTCCCAAGTAACAAGAGATAGGACAAGAGGAAAGGCCTCAAGTTGCACCAGGAAGGTTTAGATTGGATATTAGGCAAAAATGCTCAATGGAGAGGGTTGTCAAGCATTGGAACGGGCTGCCCAGGGAAGTGATTGAGTCGCCTTTCCTCCACGTGTTTAAAAGATGTGTAGATGTGCTGCTTTGGGACATGGTTTAGTGGTGGACTTGGCATTGCTGGGTTGAGGGTTGGACTCAATGATCTTGATCTTTTCCAGCCTAAACGATTCTATGATTCCATAGTTCTGGAAAGGTGGGAAGCTACAGGATTCACACCACACACCCATCTTTTTCAGGAGGTGGATATTGTGTGTGTGTGTTGTGGTGTATAACAATCTGAGTTGGCTTTGTCTTCTTTATTCAAGTAAGGTGTTTGTTTTCTATGAAGTTTTTCTTCCTGTTTAAAATTGTGATGTATCAGTTGATATTTACTAGGATATACTATTTATATTTTATTTTAAAAATAGGTCATTACTACAAATTTTAGAGTCAACATGTTTGACATGCAACCAAATTTGAAAATTCCAGGCTTAACCTCTCTGTAGTAGTCTCTAGTCTATTCTCTGGATAAAGAAATAGTCCTTTTGGCTTGCTCAGTTCAACAGGGAAAAAGATTATTTTAGAATTGAAACGCAGTGGCATCCTCTTCAATTTTATATATAAAAATAAGTCTCTTCTAATCTCAAATTTCTTAAAGATGTGATCATTATGAGTTTCAGCTCATTTGGCTGAAAATGTCTTCCTTTTGATTTGTGGATCATTTCTCTAAATTGTGTTTTAATAATCATGGGGAGAGAGGAGACTGTGTTTATGAGTATGAATCCAGAAGTCTGATAAATGTACGTAGCTATTTTTTAGAATATTTTTCTACATTTTGTGATTCTAGTTTCTATCTGAATGCAGTGTGACACAAATTAGTAAAAAAATACTCTTTCACTTTTTCATAAATTGAAATGCAAATCATCATCAAATGAATAAATTTTCTGATATAAAGCTGTTTAAATATTTTTTCATATGTACATAGTTTCTATATGTGTGGGAATAAATATGTGTAGTACATTTTACTAGGTAACAATCAAGAAAATAGCAAACAAAATGAAGGAGAAAATGTTCAAGAAAATATTTTAATAAATTTATATAAAGGCTTCATATTTATTCAAAATCATGCCCCCTTTATAATTATTAAACTTAGTTCTTTAAATTGATCCACAAATACTGTATTACCTTCAACAATTCCGTTATAACATGAAAGGAAAACAGAGTAAAAATAAGAGCGTTAGATGAGGTATTGACACTCTTCTGTAATTAACTTTCCTGAAAAGTAATTGTTGTAAAACAACCACAATCGAAATTCATTTTGCTTTTAGATAAACTCAGCTCTTTCCAGCTTTTTTCCATTGACTCTGAGCATTACTCTTTCGATAAAAAGATAAATTCCAACAAGAAAGCAGAAGTGCCTTCTCACCCCCTCTGCAATTTGGCTCAGACCTCTGGAGAGAGAGAGAACAGATGATTTCCCCTTTTTTTGCCCAGATCACATTAATAAGGGTCCAGAACTTGTATATGTGTGCCTCTGGTGCTGTTTTTATGGTCATCTATAATCAGTCTATTTCCCTTCCTATATGAGAAGAGACTGAATTGTATTCCATCCACCCAGGTTTCAGCAATTCTACAGCAGTGCAGGAATGTGAAGATATTGGCCCTTACACCTCTGTTTTTATAGTGCTTTGATACCCGTAGCAGAGGCTCTGTCCTGGCTACCCCAGGATTTTCTTAAGGATTATGAGATAAAGTTTCAGACAGTATATAACACTATAAGTGTTCTTTGGGGTCTTGTCAGGAATCTGTAACTCAAGTTACAGAAATATATTTGTTTGTCACATATATGCACTTTAATAATTGGGACAAGATTAATGAACATTCACCATAAGTCAGCGGGAAGGTCAATCAGAAGCACAAATGTGCTTCTAATTAGGAAAAATACTTAAAGGGACAGAATTCTAGAAGCAGATTCTCCTCAGTTGAAAATAGAAAACTGTAGTGTTAAGTAAAACATCCACTGGTCATTCTTTTCATGAAATAGCCTTATGGAGTCAACCTAGGGTTTTACCTACCCTAATTTCCAATCTCCCAGTACAGGCTGAAGATTCTTGAGGAAGAGTAAAGGAGCCAAGGTCCTCCTTGATGCCTCCCCTAGTAACCAACTCCATTTCTGATAAGGAAGGGTTCAGGGCTTTCTGAACTAAAAGCTGAATTCTTTGTTTTGCTTAGTAGACCCAAAGCATATTCCACTGCATAGTTTCTCTCTGTGCCCCCAACTTTTGAGCTATGAGAAATAATAAATGTTTTCTTGTCACTTCATGATTATGTAGACATCCTCACTGTAGTCAGGTTTTTTCCCCACTCAAGACTGGTACTCTGTTATCATGCAAACTCCACTGTGTCATCTTTGTTCTTTTTCTATGCAAAAGGAAGTAATATGAAACCCCATGTTCAAATTTTTAGAAGTGGGCGTTGATCAAGTTTCACCAGCAAAAAGTGCACTAGGCTACAAGAAAGAGTATTTATTGCTGATCACAAGTGGATAGAAATACAGCTTACTAATTTTATCCTAATGCACTTTAGAGAGAAGAAATCCAAGCAGTGAAAATAAAAGCATCACATGTCCTCCATTATTTGCTTATGGAAGCAATAATACACTGTAGATGGTATTGCAAACATGAACTGATCCTTTTTCCATTCAAATCAACGTCAGTTGATTAACTTCTGTGGAAGCAGGTTATGCTCAAATGGTAAATATTGCGTGTGCATTCTTCCAACACTTGTGAGACAAGTAACTGCATGTCCTGATTCTATTTTTATAAACTGAAATTAAAATAAAAAATAGCGGTTGATATTTTTGCTGAGCAATGTTGACCAATGCATGCTTGGTCAGTGATTGCAGCGCTGCTCAGTGACTGAAGCTATTTCCTTGAGAGAAAGCAATTTTTTAAATTATCTTTTGTTTTCTCAGGTTTTTTTTGATAGGTATAAATAATAAGCTCCTGTCAACCTAACTGCTCCCAGCAAAACCAAATACAAGAAAAAAAGATGAGTCTGGCAGTTTACCTTTAATTATTAGCCATGATTAAATGTACCCAAAAGTGAGAGTGAATGTGAATGGTGTTTCTGGAATTGCCTTGCTTTGAAATTCTCACATCCCATATATAAAGGGTCAGGAATGGGCTTATGTCGATGAGTCAGGAATAGGCATGAGGGTGCAGTTCCTCTGGCCTGCTTTGGACCTAACTAGATGAAATGCCTTTTAAAAGTATCTGCTTTTCTACACTGATTTTAAGGTGGCATGGCAGCCAGTATCTGTCTTTTGTCAGATGAATCTCATGCTGTAGGCTGCTGTCACGTAGAGTTGTTTTTACCATCTCATACTGTCTTGGCAACATTTTCGAGGCCAACAGGTGCGTAACAGATGACAAAAGTTAATTGTACCAAACCTGCTGTCATCAAAGAAAGGTTGTGGTGGGGTTTTTTTGCCTGATTCTGGGAGATTTTGCTTCAGATGATCCAAACCAAGAAAAGGTCTCCTTCCTAGCCTTGGCAGAAGATGGGAAAAGTTTGTTCTGCAAAAGTCTGTTCTGCTTTAGTGTCTTTATGGAGACTCACATGTTGTGTCTGCAGAAAGCATCACTGCTCTGCAAGTCGACAGGCTGAGTCTCGGATGTATCAGTTGTTTTGCCATTTTCATTTGCCACAGGACCTGTTTTTAATTCAGTGTTTATATCTCTTGTCACAGGACTTGTCTAGACTTGCTAAGTATAGCACACATAGGTCTCAGTTGAGAATAAGGATGAAATACACCATGTGTGTATATGCTGATGTTCCTGAAACACACTAGATTTAAAACCTGTGTCATTGTTTCTAGCTTTTGTAATTAGCCTGCCATTTCTTAAATTAGGTCAATATGTATCTCATACATCCTTGAGGCTTCTTCCAGGTAGATGTGCTTCTTGAAATGCTGCTGCATCTGGTTTTTTAGTGAGTACCATCCTGTTAGTTTTTAAGGAGTTCCCCCAGTCATGTGACATAATAATTTTTTTAAAAAAATATAATTTCTGACCCTTTACTGAGCATTCTTCAGGCTTAAGAACTGCCTTCTTGCATTTGCTTTGCAGTTGACCCTTTAGTCCTATTTTGAGTTACCAGATGAAAATAAGGTTTCCCTTCAAAGGCTGGTTGCCAGGGGTAACTGGCACTGACGCCAAAAGATGAATACTCTACCTACTTAGGATAATGCCTACTTTGTGAGCTAAATAAAGAGCTAAAATTGCAGAGAAGGAAGTTGGATAAACGTGAACTATCAAGGGAGAAAAAACAAGATTACTAGGCACACAGAATTCAGAAAGGATTATTGCCTTTTGTGCCAGTAATGGTCTGGTACACAGATCATGTACGCTGCTCTGCAGCCAAGCGCTTAGTGCTCTCGATCCCGCTGATCCATTGAACGGTATCTGTACCTCTGCCTGGGTAATATATAGAGCTGTGGAAGTGAGAGGCAGGGAGATGGAATATTTCACCTAAAGCAATTTCCTTGAGTTTTACAGAGGAGCGATGGTTAGTGAGATTGCAAGAAGTTTAATATTTTGAGCTTGAAGTTGAGAGACGCAATAGCTGCTGAGAATAGTTGCTGTTGGAATTCAGAATTTCTTGGCAAAATTCATGCACATTTTGTGTAAACAAAGGAGAAAAACCTTTCTGTATCTGGTATTGTATAATGGAAGAATTGATTGTTCTGATGTTTGATTCAAATGTGTAAGCAGCCTTAGTCCTTGCCCGTCAAAAAGGTGCTGGTCCTTTTCAGGGGTATGGCAGAAGGAAGATTTTAACATAGTTCAGTAATAATACTGAACAATATAGCCTGAACTCAATGTCTACTCATTGTCGTATTTGAGGAAAAGAAGATGAAAACACATCACCAGGATCTACAGTTAAAGGGTGTAAGCTCTTGGTTTCTTTCAGTTAGTTAACACTGAATAATTTCTCAGTAACCAGGAGTTAACACCATATCCAGTTACATACACTGGTGTGATTTTCAAAAATTCTGTTTCATGTGATTTTGCTCCAAGAAATATAGCAAAAGACCTGTGTAATTGACTCGGTGAGCTGAGCAGTCAAGACTGTTCCTTATAAATCTGTTTTCTGCTGTGGCTGGCAGGTGTTTTCATGCAGATTCAGTAGCTTGTTTATCAGATTTGTTCTGAAGATACAAACCAGTTCTTCTCCCAGCCAATGCACTGCTAATTTTATTAAAGAAAACAAATACAGTTGTTTGACTAACCAGAGACCACAAATGCTAAGATGATTCAGACTACATTTATTCTGGGGCTTACATTTACACTGGAGATCTCTTTGTTGCTCTCTGCAAAGGCTGTTGGTACCCGTCACGGTTCTGTGAGGAGAAAGAGTTATGCAGGTTGGCAGCAAGAAAGCAAACAAGCCGCTGCTTGCACTTTCCCTGAGCTTTTCTTACTGTAAACCCTTTCCACTGGGGAGGCAATAGAGAAGAGTCACACCGTACACCTCAGAAGCATGACCTAAAAGTGACTCTGTCAGGAATACTTCGGTGTGATGCTATGCACCGAGTCCGTTGTCCCCCGTCCCCCCCCCATAAAGTCAAAAAGAGGAGCAAAAAGTCTTTTAATTTCAAATGTGCTTTTAGTGTTTTTTGTAGGCCCTGTAACATTCTGCTTAATTTTGGGTACTTATTTGGGTTGTGGACTAAGGGTCCAGCCTTGAGCATATTCATTGCGCTGGTAGTGTCAAGTAACACACGATCTAGGGAACTTGAGCCCAGGTAAGTAGTATTTTTAGTAACTACATTATTTAATTAAATTCATTCTCTGTATCTCAAATAAGAAAAATAGCTTTGCATAACTAAAAAAATATACTAAAAATTAACTTAATGATATACTTGAGCACTTTCAACTATGCAGTAGATTTCCATGGTTACTGGGAAGTCACCAGCAGCGCATTTTGTGGACAACAGAATGGCTGGATGAACATAAGTTTTTTTTGTCTGTGAACTTCACTTGCAGTTTGTGCCTATCAGACCAGAACTAAAATTCTCCACCTACAAAAGCATCTGATAGGTTGGAAATACCTACCTTTTATAAAAAAGTGAAACACACCATTCTTTGCCATGTACCACACAGAATAGTCGAAGAGACTCCTGGCTTGATTCTCTGTGCCAGCCATCCTGAGAAGCAGAGCTCCCGCTGTGGAAGTTACTGCCAGAAGGGACAAGGCAAAGCCTGTGATTGACTGTTTCTCATTTCTAAGTGCTACATGATTTTGCACAGCAGGCTTTCCACGGAGGTTTCAGGATTGATAGCTAAATGTACGTACTTACGCTTAAAAAATACACTAACCACATGTAAGTAAGAATTCATAATTCACTCAGGACTTTACAACTCATTCATCCAAGTAATGATACTATTTGGGAAACTGAAACAAAATGTAAAAGATGAGAGAGTGGTGATTGTGGGAAGGTGGTTTTCTGGACCTTTCATGGATTAAGGTGAAATTGCAGCAATCATCCAGAATACTTTACTGGTTTCTGCACTACAGACAAAGCTTTACTCACTGCAGTTTAAACTCTTCTTAAGCTTGCACCTGTGCACAACAAAAAGTTGACTTGGTTTATATCTTAATTAAAAACAACTGTAAATCTAGAATGCTTTCAGTATGAAAGGATCTCCTCCAGTTTCACATGACAAAATGTTCAACCTTTTCCTGATATTTTAATTTTGATCTTATCTTTGTAAAATAGTGATCTAAGATAAATTCCTCTACTGTAAAGTTATATCAAATGTCTGTGGATCTCATGGAGGGACTTTGATTTCTTACTGTTGTCAGCAGATCTATAATGAACTGAAATGTTAGATAGTTATTGAAGTTGAATATGCTCTCAGTGTCTGGTGAAAATGAATGCCAGGAGGCCTGTTATCTTCTTGGTTTTTATCAATGCAATGTGCCTATGTAGACTTTCATGTTCACCGTATATTAAAAAAAATATAGTTACTTATAATTCTAATTTTTCGTTCTTTTCACTTCTTTACTTTTACTTCAATGAACACTGTCTTTTATCTTAACCTTACAGCTCCATAAACTGTACTCAAGAGCTTTTTGGAGAAGAATGACTCCTAAAATAGTAAATAGAAAAAACTCCTAGGTACTTGAAACATGAACTGTGGAATTCTTTTACTTCTGTTTTTCACACGCTTTTGCTACAGAAGATTTAAAGTCCTAAAGTAACAATTAAGACTGTTAAGTCCTCTTTTTCAATTAGCAATGTCCATGCATAATGAGTACCTGAATGAAGGCATCTTCTGGTTGAACTAGCTGACACCTTGCACAAAGATATTTAAAAATCCAGCTGTTTTTATGGTTAGAAACAGATGTCTACCTTGAAGCTTGAATTTCTTCATTACTAGTTTACAAACCTTTGCTTTTGTGCCAGCCATGTTCCTTTGACTCTTGTCTTTCCTCCATCACTGCCCTCAGTGTATCCATACATAGGGATCCCTTTGGCATGTTTTTGCTGTGCCAAAAGAGCCGTTTTCTCTTACCCTCCTCATACAGAAAGTTCTCATTTTTATGAGAAAGACTGACTAGATTTCTCCATTATATTACACATAAACCTCTTAATCTACACCTCTTGCAGTTTACTTCTTTGTGTCTATCAAGGGATGCTACTCAGGCTGTTAATTTCTCTAAGGACATGCTGGTTAGACCAAAGATAGATTGCCTGTGATTTCCAGTATGCACAGGTGTGGAAGGATGGTGTCCTTCTGTGCTGCAGTTAACTGTGGCTGTGTGTCAGTGGAGAGCTACATCCATGAATACTCTGATGGTACTTTGAAGCTCTTTGTACTTCAGATCCCTTCCAGCATTAAATTCTTCAGGTTGATGTTGCTCGTTTGTCGGCACTTACATCTCAAAAAGTGCTAGCCGCAGTATTTTGTTCAACAGGTGTCTCTTGTAGGTTAGTGATGAAGAGTTCAGGAGTTGAATAACACGAGTTTAGATTTATTACAGTATAAAAGTGCACACTTCTGATTAGTTAAGTATTCATGCAAGAATGTTGACCTCAAGGATTCACTCCGGTGAATGTTAGTGGTGAATTCTGTAGCATGATGCTGATTTATAGGCAAGTAAGTCCAAAAGAATTTTGTATGCATAAGTAAAGTTCAGTGTGGGTTTACACTGATCTTAGTGACAACAGTTGGCATTAAAAGGTGTGTTAAGACATCAGTGTGCTGGTAAAACATGGGCAAAATAGTTTACTTTCAGATTGTTACTATTATAGCATGTTTTGAAATGAGAGATTTTCTGAACTGTTTTATGTGATCAGTAAGGTGTGATCATGTCACCAACTAGAAGTTGGGTATCTGGACTTCAGAAACCTGCCTTAGACTTAGCAAGACTCAGCAACTAAAGGTTGTATGTTAACCTAGATGTAGGAAAAAAAGGCCCCCTGAGAGACAAAGATATCGTAACTATTGCCTTTGATATTCATTGTAGGACAGGATAAAGTGCCCTTTCCAGGCACTCAACTCAAACCAGTTTGCCTTTCTTTTTTACCAGTATATGTGTGTGCATGCAGCAGGAGATGGGGAGTGGACTTCAGCTGATGCAAAGACAACAAGAAAAGCAACATATTTTATAAAAGACTGGTGAAGCCTTCTTTAAGTAAATAAACTGTTGTGATTTTTATAAAATATGTTCGATGTATCATGATGGCAGCTTCCTTTAAGGAGCAGTTGTGTGTGGATTTTTTATACTGGAGTATATCTGAGTATAATTTAATTCCTATTAGCCGTCCTATGAGGTGCTAAAATAATCAGTGATTCATACTTATTTTTGCAGACATCTTAGACATTTGAAAATAGCGCAGGGCAGCCACACCAACTTTGCCTTCTCTCATAATTTATACATGCATTCCATTGGATGTTATATGAAGATATTTTCTATATACTGGAGATTAACTTTTTGAATATAAATATTGGACAAGTAGTATGTATGAACTGCACAAGACAGGAAAAGATGATTTCACAACAGTGAGTATTGAAAATTCAGCACTGAAAATGCATCAAAGCATTTTGTCATATTTTTTCCTTTCTCTTAATGCATCTTTTTAAAATCTTCTAGTATTATAAATTCAATAATGGAATATATTTTTCTATTAGTAATCATGTTTTACTATCCACAGTTAAGAGGGAGAAAACACTTCTAGAAATGAATGGTGAGGTTTTGTATCTATTTCTTGGAATCTCTGTATCTTAAAACTAGTATGACATAATTGCCTTAAAAGTAAAAGTTCGGTTAAATTGTGAGATAAATGGCATCTACTTACGGAAATCTAAACATATTTGAAAATAAATATAAATATATTTGAAAAAACTGTATATATATATATATACACATATTTGAAAAAACTATACAAACAGTTAACTATGTATGAACATGGGAAGAGATTCCCTGGAATTATGTTTTATTGCCTGCATTTCTATTTTTTCATTATTTTTTGAGTTATTAGAATTCTACATTTCTCTTTTAGAAATTGAATTTTGCAAAAATCAAAAATGCTAAATATGCCGTTAAGAAGCCTTATGTGGATGAAAAATTGCTTGTACACTCATTGTAATTCTATTGTGGTAATTCTGTGAGTGTGTCTTGTTTGAGAATAAGTAACCTTTCCCCATTGGTCCTGTACATGCAGCAGAGCAAAGATAAAGCATAAAAGGTTGTCTGTATGTGTTTATAATTGGAATGGAGAGAAAATTCTGCATCTAATCTCTTTGTGATTTGGATATAATATAACATGATGGCAACAGCATTTTAGATGCTTAGAAAAAAAATACTTATTGTAATTTTTTTTTCTTCAATTATTCATCAATTTCTGGAAAACAATTGAGAACACAAATGTGTTACGCTTTCTCTGTGACGGCTATGATTCAGCTTGCCAAAAGTGGAACCATGAAAGTATTTCCTTAATTTTGTATTCTTTGGCAGAAGCATAATGAGTAATAAAATACAATCTCTTTAGAAAAACATGTCCTATCTTTTCGCTTTAATTTTGTGTGATTGTAATGAGAAGATTACTTGGTGCTTTTTATTGTCATATTGAGTTGCTAACTGTTGAAATACAAGGCTGTTGCTGTATATTACTGGTAGGCAGTAGAGCATGTATGTGTGTGGCCTTGTGCCTAACAGTGCAGCTTGCCATCTTCTATCATTCCCACCACCTATAATTAACTAATTGGTACTGTAACATTTTCTTAATTTCTTTGGTAGGTGAATTAAAAATTATCAACATGTTGACAAAGAAATATGTCCATTTTGCTTTAGAGTGAGAAAATTGTCAGTCTCACTTCTATAAATGTTTATAAATATATAATTTTTTATGGAGTGTAGTATAGTATATACAGACGTATTAAGCGGTACCTCTTTTCCCTAAGTATTTTCTTCCTGTCTGACACCTAAGCTGAAAATAATTGTTAGCTTGTCCACTGTGACCCCAAAATAAAGACTAGTAAGTCTGCATGGTGTTGGGGGAGGGGAAATACTTGTAACATGACAGAAGAACTGTAAAGTCATTATTCCCTTTATTTGATGTTCCTTTTCCTGTATTCTTTTTGCTGTAGACATTTTGAGTTACTGTAGCAATGAAAGGGACCTCTGGTAGCTTCTTCTCCAGGTCCTCTCTTACTTATTCATGGATCATTGTGTTTGTTATCAGAAGGCTTAGACATTTAAGCCAGTAGTTTAGAAACAAACCTCCGTTTAATCACCCAAATCACTTTAATTGATTTATTTTAGTATTTAAATTTGACGGTGCCCCTTCTGAATTTTTAGTTGTCTTCCAACATTGTTTCACAGAAGTGCAAGTCCTGTAGAAAGTCCTAGATTAAGTAACGTAATTGATGATGGTAATTAGCTTTATCTAGTGCCACAGTGGTCTGTTGGAGAAGGGATGTGGTAGCACCTTCCTCGCTCGTTTCTGTTTCTTAATAGCATGAAGAGAGAAACCACAGCGTAATTGTGGTTGAGAGTGGTAGAAGTTACTAGATCTACCAAATTTAGGAGTAGGAAGATCTCCATGTTGTTTTTCCTCCGTATCTGGCAGGGTTCATTCTAATTAAAATGGGTTTAGAGTACTCCACATAGCGTCCTAAGTAACATGCCATTTAAAACTGTGTGTAATATTACTCCAGAATTAGCTTTTTGAGTCCTGTCTTATAGATGCTTACCCGTTCTTTATGCCAATGGAGCACACTTTATTCTTGAAAGGACATGAGTCAGTGGAGATGCTTAGAGAGATGGTGGAGTCTCTGTCCTTGGAAGTACTCAAAACCTGACTGAATAAGACCCTGAGCAACCTGCTCTGCACAGCAGATTGGATTAGATGATCTATGTCCAGCCTCAAACAATCTGTGATTCTTAAGGATGTGATTATAAATATGATATTGTAAAACCTTAATCAGTATGTTCCTTCTCTGAAGGACAGCCCTGCTGCAGTATCAAATAAGACTAAATGCTTGCTAATGAGAAGACTGGTAGATGACATGTCAAAGCAGCTAGGCTAGCTAGCTAGTTTTAGGTGTAATTCAATTCCCCAAAGCTTCCCATTGACTTCCGTGGACCCCAAACTTGGAGATCCTCCATTTCTTTATACATCTGGCTGATTAAAAATACTTTTAGGTTTGATTTTAACAACTTCTGTGATAGGGATCTTTCAGCATTTAAATTTTGGCAGGAGGTGTGGTTTTTTTCTAAGTCCTGTTCTAAGTGTTACAATTCCTGCTTCCCTTTTCAGGGTCTTTCCTTATTATGTTCATCTCTTAAAAGCACTGTCTCTAGGACCAGAGGTTTGGCATATCATGATGGTGTTGATTCCCTCTGGAGATATACATAATGGGAATTTTGATTTCTGAAAACTGAGTATTGTAAACGTGTTTGGGAAAATTGAGGTATATGGTAGAGTTAACCATGATATCCAACTTCCTATCAGCAGGTTGGGCAGAAAACTTTGCATATTGTCAGCTGAAAAGGTACCAGATGAGAAGTGAAGAGATAGATTTAGAACAGATTGCAAAACCTGCTGTCATTGAATGTGCATGTATCAGGAACTGAGATCCCAGCTGATCAATAAACCAGATCAAAATACACATCAGAGCAATGAGGCAACCTGCTGGGTGCAGGTCCCCAGGACAGGGAGCGGGGCTGGCAGGATGGAGCTGAGAAGGTGTCTTGAAAGGCTTTGGTGACACCAGACACAGTTGTATCTCAGCCTCAAGCTCAAAGTGCAAGCGGCCATCTCCCACTGGGTCTTGTGCACCCAGTTTTAGCTTATCCTGCTAATACCCAGTACCCAGCCAGCTCTCCATGGCATGGTCCAGTGGTGGTAATGATGTGGTGGGCAAAGTGAGTTATACTCTGCTAATTTTGAGCAAAATAGGAAGATGCTTATATAAAAACTGCTGGACAAAACTCTCATGAATTATTGTGTAATTTGAAATCATTGCATTCAAATAATGCTGTAAAATTTAGCATAATCTTCTGATTTCAGACCTCTGACCTGCTTCGTAAAGACACTTCTGTGCACACTTCTGTTTTACCAGCAGTGTAGACCTGTACTTCTGGTGATTTCTAGGCCTGTAGTGACAGCAGAAGACGCATATGTGTTATCTGTTGATTTAATAAAATTGGACTGAAAATTACCATGGTAACTCTGGAGGGCATCACTTCGTCGTTCTGTTGAGTCTGTGCATTACAAATTTTTTGTAGGAAACCTATGTTACTTACTGTTGTTACTGGTTTAGGATTTACTGTCCCAAGTTCTAATCTGGGGCAGTGGAGAAGGCTGTGTGGCTGAATTATTATGCTGCTCCAAAGCAAACTGAATTCCTCCTGACAAACAACCCCTCCTTCCTCAGTAGCTCTCTGTGTGTCGTCTTTGTTCCTGACTCAGACTTTGGTATCATAACAAGACTATCTGGGAGAAAGAGCGGTACTGCATAGCTTGCAGCTGCTTTGTCCTGCCATCAAGTCTCCCCAAATTAATTAGGTTTTATGCTTTCGAGTGCTCTGGGAAACCAAGGCATCTACAAATGCTGCAGGAAATAATAATGATGAACTAGTGGGTGGCTCAGTTAATTACAAAATCTTTTGAGTACAGAACATTAATAATTAATTTGCAACTGCAGATCTGATGTATGGATGTAGAGCTATGCGTTGCTGGGCAGAGATACCCAAGGTAACTCTGACCATGCTAGCGCAAAAAGAGGAGCAGCACAAACCTTTGTGAGGTCTGTCTAGCTTTTGTAAGGACAGTCATGCGCTTCTTCCTGCTCAATCATCCCACTGTAAACTTTGAAATAAAACTACCCCAAAGAGCAAGAAATCACTTGAGTACATAGGTAGCTGTAGTAAAAACAATAAAGGAGGTGAAAAACATTGACTCCTCCATCGGCTGTTTTGAAAAGGCGATGATAATTATGTTTAATTAGTATTTTCTTTGTATTCATATGTTAATGATTGAACATATCCTGAGTATGTGGTAAATATAGTGCTTGTGGGCGAAAGCATTATATTTGATGGATACCCTCTGTGAAAACACTGGTGCAGTTGTGCCCTTTGAGAGCTTTACTGAGGTTCTAAAATCATTTATAAACTAATACCTATGACATTTCCAAACTGTTACGTGTCACAATAAATTTGAAAATTCCAGAACTAGAGAAAATGTGCTATCAAAGTTTCTGCTTCCCATTCATTTGCCATCCCTTTCCTATTCCTTCCACCATGTTTGTATTAATATGGGTTTAATTAAATTTAATTAATTAAACCAATTTAATTAATGTGCTTTACTTGCAGTGGTTCTCAATAGGAATGTTGGCTCTAAAGGCTGGGGCGTTCTGCACCTGCATGGTGCTGGTGAGGGCACTCTAAGGAGTTTGGGATGGCTCCACACACCCCTCAGGGTGTTGCGGCACTTCTGCTCTACAAAACCCTTAGTATTTAGGAAATCAGCCCCAAATGCTTTATGTTTGCCCTGTGCATCTTATGCCTGCGCCCAGAGGGCTCAGCAGCTCCTGTGCTGGTGGGAGCAGTGACTTTCCAATGATGATGTCCAGGGGCTCTTGCAGGGGTGAAATAACCACATAATCCAGTTCTATTGCAGGTCTGTTGCATTGATCCTTCCCACAGTTTCCTAAATATACAGCGATGCAAATATATGGTATTATTATTGCTATGAATAGTAAAACTATTAGAGTTGACAGGGTACTGCTACCACAGGGAGCAATGTGAAACAAGGAGTATGTGAAACAATAATATTCTGTAGTGTGCGCTTCTAGAATGCGCTCAGATGCTGTTTGATGGTGATTGTCTTACACCGGATAGAAAACTGAGACCAAACAATATATACAAAAATAACTGCTCAAAACCAAATAATTTCTGCCATTTACTGCCCATGGGCATCTTTTCATTCTGAAAATTATATGACATGGAACAACTGCTGCGTATCTCCTCTCCAAATTTTGACATTTTCTCAAGGCCTGTAGGTCCTCTTTGGACTTTTGGAAGTTTTCCTGTTGTTTTCTAAAATGTGAGTTAAATCGACTGTGAGTAGTGGACATTTCGGGGGCTGGATAATTGCTAACTAGGTATTTTGTAAGGTACAGCGGAAGAGGAAGCTAGTCTCTGTCGAGCTGTTTATAGGAGAATAACAGAAGAGGTTTGAAAAAAAATCGTGTTACTGGATAAAAATTTTACTGCAAAACTTAAAGACTACTTTATTGAACTTCAAGCATTCTTTCAAGATCCTCACTGTATTATATTTTATAAGGCTAGTCATGTCAGTTAGTTTGTGCACAATGTTTGTTCCATGGCCTTCCAGAATCCCATGTGTATTTGCCATTTATTATTTGTTTAGGGAAACAATTATTTTATCTCATTGTAAAAATACCAAAGACAAGATACTGGTACTTTAACAATCGGGCCCTTCCTAGATAATACATGCAGTGAATGGTATTCTGGAATTTCTTTAAGAGAAATAACTGTATTCCCCACTGTTTTAAATGGTCATTTATATCAGAATTTCTCTTCCCAGAACGGACCGCTTTTTGTTTTAATGCACAGTGCATTAAGTAAATTTAAATTACATACTATGAGAAAAGACTATTCCTTTAGGTAACATTCTTGCAACATGAACTCACTGCTAGAATATGTATTTTAATGACAGAGAAATTACAGGCTGTCAGATAGTCATTTAGCAAGGCTAGAGTATTCTGAGTTTCCGCTGGCGTTATTACCAGTTTAATAAAAACGCACGTAACTAAGAAGAATCTTTTTCGGAATACAGTATGGTAGAATGAAAAAAGTGTTTCAAAATCTAAACATACAAACTATAGAAACTGAAAACAGGGTATTGCGAAATACAGTTTGAAATAGCAAAGCAATTTAAAAGGGGTGTAAAAATACCATCGATAAAATATATACAGGGAGATTGTGGAGTCTATCCCTACCCTGGGAAATAAAACCAAAGTTTAATTTCATGTTATGGCAGCAGTTTAGTGGCAGGGTAAGGCAGATTTATATGAGAATCTAATGCTGAACTTAGTAAAGCATTTGGACACACAAAGAAGAGTGAGGAGAGATCACGGACTGTGCTGGTAGTCTACAGAATGCAACTGCAGACTTCAGAGGAAGCAGTATCATTTTCTCCTCCTTAAGATTGTTTACCATCACAAAGAGCTTGGAGGGAAGGAGCTGTGAAAGGAGCCCTGGAGTTTCTAGACATGATAAGTAATAGTTTGCATTTTTCCAGGTTCTATAGAATCTGACAGCTGCCTGCACCTACTCCATCCACGGTATGTCATTATTACTGTCTTCAATGTATGGGGCTATCACAGCATTCAGTACTAATGTCAGTGTATAAGATTGAAATTTGTACAAAAAACATTGAGACTACATGACATTCACTTTACATCACCTACTTTTCTACAGAAACTAGATTCTTACAGTTTTAAGCTACTTTGTAGGTAATTCCATGAAGGCGACCTATGTGGGCAGGTGCTGTAGCACAGTGCTGCACTTGGCCGTGGTGAGGTGGAGAGCAAGGAGTAGAGCAATGGTGCCTGTCAGGGAAGAAATCTGCCTGGAGAAGGGCTGGAGGCTGTGATGCGTTATACCTGACATGCTGTGATGGAAAAAGCAGTTTTTCTTTTTGTATATATGATGTCCCATCACAGTGAAAAGTCTCTAGAGTCTAGCATTTTCATACTAGTGGAATTTAAATGTTCAAGATTAGGGATTATTTCTACAGTCAGTTGGATATTGGTAGAAGTTCTCTTTGTAAATGGTTGATGCATTCGAAATAAAGATGTTATTTCTTCTCAGAGAAACACATGCCTTTAACTTACGGACAAACTTCTAAAACAAAGGGAGAAGCAATTACACTCTTTTAGTTCAAACCATGGCAACATGAGTGGTCCCAGTTCTGTGGAGGACTGTGCGGGAGTTTGTGTGGAGGAGCAGTCCAGGAAGGATGTGGTTAGATATCAGTGGGATCCTCAGCTAGGCCTTACCAGGTCATCATCATATTTGGGGGGATCTTAATGAGATGGTAATGGGAAATATGAAAAATTTCAGATAATGGAAAGGAATGGGAAGAATACCTATCTTTTGGATAGAATTTATGCAAATATTCACAGGAGACTGAACTTGTATTCTCTTTTTAATTTTCTTTTAGTCTCTACAGACTTATTTAAAATGCCATATAGTATTTAAGGAATGAGCAGTGGAAGGATTATATTTCTTCAGAAGCTGATAATCATGACTTTATAGATCATTGTCGGGGTTTTGATTCATCTCAGAAGGGATAAATGGAGCACTTGCTGTTTTTCTGTAGCCTTTGTTCTTTATCTTTTTGAGAAATTGAAATTTGGATTTCACCCATATTTGATGCTTCAATATATATTTTCATTAAAAGCTTGCCAGTAATGTGAGCTATGTATGTTTCTGAGATATTCATTAAATAAGATTTGTAACAGTTTACATGATATTCTGACAGTTTACCAAACCTATCAGTCAAAAGCAGATGGCCTGCGTTGGAAGGACTTTTCTGTTATAAGGAATATATTTTCAACATATATACTTCATTTATAATATATTTGCTAGTAAGATTTTATCCTTAGAAATCTGTTAATCAACCTATGATACCCTCCTACACTTCAGCTTGGTGCTTGAACGCTCAGATGTCGTTCGCCTGCAGTTCATTTCAGTAATGCATGTGATTATGCAACAAATTAAAGTATGTCATATGTCAGTCCTAAAACGCTGAAAATACAGCTGGATTCATTTATCACTTCTTCATACCTATCCTTTCATGAACATGTTTTGCTATGAGACATCCAGGTGTCCTTGGCTTAGATGCTTCGCTGTTTGGGGTTGCTGTTTGAACATGGCTGTGTTGGTCATCTCACCAAGAGTTGTCCGGCCATAGTTGTGACTCAGTCCAGCCAGGAGAGAAGGGAGGAAAAGAAAGGCACAGAGAGATGAGGCAGACTCCAAGGAGGCCAGATCAGCCGTGTCTTGAAGAGTGGCCACTTGGTGGCCACCAGGGCTTCTCCCATGATTTGCCACCTTGCGTTGCCTACATCCCAGTTTTCGCAGCTGTAAAAGCAGTGAAACAAAGTGCAGGATTGTGGCCAGGTCCCAGACTTGAGAAGATGCCAGCAGCTCTGATTTCAAGTGGATTTCAGCCCTTTACCAAAGCTGGTGAAGTGCGGGACCCCAGCGTTCATGCACAGCCCATGGCATGACTGAGACAAGGTTGGATACCAGGGCAGAGGCACAGCCTGGCTGCCTGCCTCACTACAGACAAGGGACATGACAACACCACCAGCAGCTGAGGGCACTTCAAAATCAAAGACAGTTCCTCGTTTCTGCAAGGGTAGTGTAAGCATGCAGCTCTCAAAGGTTGGGGGCTCAGATTTTTCAGTCTCTTGTAGGCACCTAAATTATTAAAAGCGATTTTGAAACTTTCCCTTTTGATGTGGTTTGTGTTTGCAGCATTCACCTTTGCAGGTGCGTGGAGCACCATAAGGTCGATGAGGGCTAGCTGGAGCTCTGTGCCATGCACTGCTAGAGCATGCTGGGGAAAAGCAAACCCCAGGTAATCCACCATCCTGGTAGCTTGCTCCTGGATGACCGAATCTTGGTTGTTTCTAATTTTTCTTTTGACCATGTCCGACAGTAATACTGGGCTCTGTATATGTGAAAAGCATTGATGTCGTAGACTTTCTAGAAGTGAACTAACATTGAGCTGTGTTTAAATGCTTCATAGCATCCAATACAGGACACAAGTGCTTAATCCAAAACTTAATTTATGAGATTAACTGGTTTAGGTAAAGAGGAGTTGTTGAAGGTTGCAGGCTTGGAGCTGCCTTAGGTAAAGTAATTGCTAACGGTGGGATTTATTTTAGTCTGATCAATGTGGTTAGACCTCAGGCACACTGGGAGCAAAGGATTTTCTTTCTTATTTCCATTATGATTAACTGTTGGTGGTTTTTTTGCATTTAATGTATTTTGTATTCCAAAACCAAGTATTTCAGTTGCTAGTTATTAAAGCAGAGTATGGTTGAATTGTATGCAAAATAATAGTATAAGTACAAACTGGTAAGAAATCTGGATGCATTCACTTGGTAAAAGTTGTTCTTGGAGAATTTTATTTAAGTGCTATAAAGTTACACATCTAAAGTTATGGGGGGGTTTCAGTGTTTAAGTTGTTAATAAAATGTTGAAACTTCCTTATCAGTTACAATATATTTCCTATAGACCAACAGTAGTGGCTGCACTACAGCATCTGCATAGCACTTGTCCAAGCAGATTTTTATTTTTAAAAAGAATAATAATTGAAAGAATTTAAAATACAAGAAAGCATTCTGTTTTTTATTATGCTAAAGATGATTGTTCTAATGAGAAAAGTTTGAAGTTTGTTTGTTTTTTTCAGTTAAGAAATCGTTTCTTACGGTGCTGCATGGGAACTGACATGGCTTTGAGGCTTTGTCTAGAGTAGCAATAGGCACATGCTACCTTGGATATGGATAATATCTGTAATATTTGGGCTGATGGTAAATATGGTGTAAGATGAAATCCTGTGCATTTCTAGAAATACTAATTTTTGTTACTAAGAATAAGTTTGTAAGCGAGAGCTTTCAGTGAACACATTTTCTACATTTATACAGAAATTCATAACATAGATGATTTCCAGATTTAAGTAATCAGAATATCTGAACTTGGTTCACAATGAATAAGAAACAGAATCAAATAGAACTAACTTTCAAAGTAATTCAGAACCATCAAGGCACGTATGAGCATGCACATAATCTGTACTTTTTATGAATTGTTTTTGTATTGTTGTATGAAAAGAGGTAAAGAGGATGTTATAAGGAGGTTTATTACATCTGGAAAACAATCTCTTACTTTTTTGTGTCTTGCTGTGTGGGTGAGATCTTCTTAATTACATTTCTAAGGACAAAAATGTGAAGATTTTTTTTGTTTTGTGTTTTTCTTTTAGGGAAAAAATATTTGTAATATACATAACTAAGAAAGACAGAGCTTAGGATTTTTGTAAATTTAACCAAAACGATGGAAGTTCCTAGTTATTTTCTATGTAGACTGCAAATTAGCTTGAATTAAACTATATGTATTTACCTCACTGTAAGGCAGCATTTAGGGATCATCAGTTATATACCTGTAATTCCTGGCAGTTCAAGAGTTTTTGTATAGCAAGCTTTTGTATAACACTAGAAGTAATGTAGATGAATCAGCTTAGGTTTCATGCAATTTTTACTCAGTTGTTAACCAGTAATAGGTGTTCTGTTTTATGTCGTGTATCCCTGACAGATACTAAACTGGGAAATTTACTAGAACCAAATCTTAATGATATGTGCTGGTAACTTAGCAACTTAGCAAGCTACTTAGTAGAAACTATGCTGAGGGAACATTTTAAATAAAGATTTATATGCATAAATACATAGAGAGAATGTGCTCTTTTTCTGGCATGTGTTGTTGCTTTGATTAGTGTACTGACTTACATATTTATGTATGTTCATCAGACTATAAAATCGCTGATTTAAACTGAAAACAGTTTAGAAAAGATTGTTTTATCTGTGTAAGATCAGTATATTTTTATAATCCGGACTATTACAAATATACATGTACTATACATGTACAAAATTTTTCATTTTTCCAGTAGCCAGGTAATGTGCTTGGTTTTCCAGCTGAACTGGTTTTCCAGTTGAAGTGAGTGAGAAAGGAAGGTTTGTCTGGGTTTATAATGGTTTAAGATTTCATGAAGGAACTGTTAGCCAGGTTAATTTATAACAATTGATACCGCCCTTGCACTGTCACTTAAATTCAAATTTTTGGAAAAACATTGTAGTAGAAGCTTTTGAAAGGGCAGAACTGAAGAGTGTTCCTAGACTTTACATTCACTTTTTTTCATTAACTCAGGTATTGCTTTCTCAGTTCAATGTAATTTATTGCCTAGTTGAGCTTTTCCCACTCCTTGTAGGTTACTTTCAATATAAATATAAAAGGGGAATCAAGTGGAAACTCAAGATCTTTTTTAAAGAAGTATTTTTGTTTCTGTGGGTTTTTTCCATGAACCATCCTGAGAGATTAGATTTTTTGCAGCAGAAAAGATTGTTCTAAAAAAAATTTTATTCTCATTCATCTGCAAAAGTATTTAGATTTTTCTGCTGTATTGTATGAATTACATCATTCTTTTCTTTGTCTCACAGCCTGTTTTTTTAAACTGGAATACTGGTTTAGATGGATGTTGTTAATGACTATGAGGAAATGTTTATGACTTTTTTCCAAAAGCATCTCTCCAAGAAGAGAAACCCTGAGAGCCTTTCACTTACACATGCTTATTGAAATGACTTTGTAAACCCTGTTTTTCACAACTATTTAAAGCTTCGTCCTAAAATGCTTTGAGTTTGGGAGAGAAGATAATCATACTTAAAAACGTCCATCGCATCTAATTTAGCGACTTGAACAGTTTACAGTTTGGATGGTATATTTAGCTTTATATAGCTTCATCCCAAGCTTAATTAAATTAGTACTACTCAATACAACATAATATACATTATCTTGATCTCATAAATGATAACCTTGTTTCCTAAATGATAACCTTGTTTTGGGCAGACTATCATTTAGTGTTTCTATTTTGAACATTCAGGATTAGGGTAGAAGCTAGATAAAATGCTAATTATGTTTCTTCAGAAGCAAATACATTAAGTTTGGGGAGATGTTTAAAAAATGTAAATGAGAGTAGTATAGATAACAGATAGACAGGTATTTGTCCAATGGTAAGCAGTTTTAAATTTATTAGAGTTTTAATGGTAATTATATATAGTAGTAGCAGTTTGTATTCGTTTCCATTGCTTCCTGTTCATAGAACGGCCTAGGCTGGAAGGGACCTTAGAGATCATTTTAATCCAACCTCCATGTCGCCAGGGACGCCACCTCTCAACTAGATCAGGCAACACATGGGGACCGAACGGGAATCAAACCCGCAACCTTGACATTGTTAGCGCCACGCTCAACTGACTGAGCTAACCGGCCCCCTGTCAGAAGTCATTTCTTTTAAACCAGTCAGACTGGAGCATTCCAATATCAAATACAGTTTACTTTCCACTCTGTTAAATATTACAACTGAAACAGATGTTGTGCAAACCACCTGTGAGTCTCCTGTACCTGAATATTATCATCTTCCAATTTTAGAGCAGTTTTTTTCCATTCTTTGGGCACCAACATTTGGGAGATTAATATCCCCTTCTCTTGTTCTCTTCTTCTGGTAGAAGACTTTTTCTCCCTATTAGCTCTCATGATTACGGTCTTCACCTGATGTTCTTCTCTTCTGTCTTCCCTACATCTCCTTGCCCTCACAAAAGTAAGAGTGGAGATACTTCTCTAGCTTAGTATGTTCTCAACTAGGTGATTTCAGGTCTGGGTCAGAGCCCTTTTGAGGTTGCAAGGGATCACAGCCGGAGGTGACTATCCTGGCTGAGCAAGGATCACCCCCCCCAGCACCTCCACCAGCTGACAAGAGAATGTGGCAGTTTTGTTGGGACCTGAGGAGTTGAAGGATCTGCAGCAGAAATAGTGTATCAACGAGCACAACATCAGTGAAGTTATGGTGCTGTAAATCCCGTAAAAGAAATAGGAAATCCAGGCCTGAGCTGCATAAAACCATGTTGGCTTTCCGGGAGGCTGTCTGGGAGAGCTTTCCCAGAGACTGGACATGCCTCTCCATTCCCATCCTGGTGATGCTGCTGTCACCGTGGTTTGGCCAGACTCCCAACAGTCGTTTTCTTTTCCTTGACATCTCCTTGCTTCCTCCTTCCTTGCAAAACTAGGAATGGGCAGCTTATATTGACTTCGCAGATCAAAAGCAGGACCTTGGAAAGCAGCAGATCAGCGACTTTTTCGTGATGCTTCAGCTAAGCTTAACCCTCAGATGCACACTTCCAATTCTGTGTCTTCAAAATCTGCTATGTTTGAATAGATTAAAAGGGCACACCTTATTCAGGCAAAGGTGCATAAAAGAAAAAAATGCATGTCTATTAAGACAAAAATTCAACTATTTAAGCTCAGTTTAGGGTATTGTTTTCCAGAAGAAAAATAATTGGAATTGGAAAAGCAAGTTGCGTTTTACCTAATGCACCTTAGAAAATTGTAAGAACAGGTGTAACAACTAAGTCATCAGGTAACCAGAGCTTGAGAGAAGCAAGTGATGCAAAGACTTTTATGAGGTACTGTCGCAGATAATGTTACATTTTGTAAATTAAAGCTTTCTTTCTATATCAAAATAATAATTCTTCTTTGAAATGTTACTGGGTTTTGATAATTTCCTATGATAATAATATAATGAAATATTATTAAATACTTTATTACAAGAGATCAAACGTTTAGAAATGTGATACCCATATGTCTGTTTTCAGAACTCCACTAAAAACTTGCCAAACAGACTGTAGGCAACTGCTTTTACTTTATCTTGAATCCTCTGGCAGTTGTCCGCAATCTGATCAGTTACGTTGATTTGCTCTTTCCGTGTCTAAATGCAAACTTTTTTCTTCCTACAATACGCTTCTCAGTCATCTGAATTAGAGAGCAGGGAAGACCTGGTTCATCTCCATTTGTCCTCCGGTAACACACACGAGAAAGTAGCTGAATTTATCATCATCAGATTTACCCTACAAGTGACACTGAACCTCCATGCCAAGCTACAGTTTGCACCCCACATCTCTTTACAGATCTTGTCCTGGAGACGTTTCAGCCAGGCACCCGTTAGGTTTCATGCTTCATACATATGCATAACTCACAGCATAGAGAGAAAGAGACCCATCATGATTTTAAAGGTGTCTCCGAGCTGCGTGGGAGCCTGAGGAGCTCTCTGATCTGACCCTGGCAGTCCTGTGGGCCAAAGGGACAGCAAGTTCCCAGCTTTCTCCCCTGGGCTGTGGTTACTGCTCAGTCTCGTCGATGCTGCACCTTAATTCCTACCATGCCTCTTCTGCCAGCAGCATGTGCCCTTCTGCAAGGATCCCTGGAAGACAACTCTGCCTCCTTTTATATATATATAAAGTTATTCTATTAGAACTGTAATGCCTGGTGACCTCAGAGAGCATCAGCAGTATTTTGGGGAGAAGATGAGACAAGAGAAGAAGCCCTGGCAGGATCGACATGACACCCAGTCATAGCCCCTGTGCTTGTGGATCTCCATAGACAGGGGCAGAACAGCTGGCAGGAGGGGGACTTTTGACACCCATACTGAGCCCTTCCTTTTCCCAGAGTGAAAAGGAAAACAGGTAGCTGTAAATAGGTAGGTGCACTGTGCTTAATTCTTTAGCCTCGTAGATGTCTCAAATAAATAGCATTGTACTTGTAGTAACATATCTTACTGAAGATACTTGCTGCCCTTATTGCTTCTACAATATATAAATTGTCTTAAGAGAGTTGCTAATTACATTGGTCTGCCTTTTGGGAGGATATATCCAGCATGGAAAGCTGTATCCTCTGGAGGTGACTGTTAATTTCTGCTTTTCAAATGATTTATTGTCCCTTGAATAATTAATCTTTCTGCTTAAGGCAGGTATCATTCCTTTTGCTCTAGTCTCTCCTCAGCCTTAACTGAGCTTAAATCATCAGTTGCTGCAGTAAAGCAATGAACATACTGCTTCCATTGTGTAGTGAGATACTGCAGTGTTCCCACAAATTTGGGTATTTCGAGTGGCAGTTCTAAATTTTGAAAACCTTCCAGTTAATAAACAACATAAATAAATGTGCAGTAAAGTAGTAAACAGACCATGAATCTGAATCCTGCATTGTTTTTCAAGCTGAAGTTTTCAAGGAAATTAGTTTATGAACTAGAATTTGAAGTCTGGACTCCATCAGTCTCGAGGAGAAAGAGCTGTAATTACATTCTCTCTCAATTTATGCTGTGTATCTGCACTGCTTTTTTAGAATTTTTCTTTTTAATTTTATTATATTGAACTTAATTTTAAATGACAAGTAGCAGAATCATGCAGATAAGTAACAGGAGAAATGTAATCATTCTGTAAAGACCCCCACAGTCTGATACAAGGATATGTGTATGTTGTAGTCACTCACTAAAACTGCAGCTTTTGAGAATATATCAAAGCTTGCTTTGGATTCTTGTCTAGAGTCCTACAAACGGGAGGTTCTCAGTGACCCAAAACTCGGGTGGACTAACTTCATCTTGTTTTATCCATTTTCATGGATTTTATTTTGCTGCTCACAAGGAGCAACAAACGACTGCAATGGTTGCTCTGTTTCCAGTACAGTTTTATTACTTTTTTGCTGTAAATGAGCTGAAATCCTAGGACCAGGTTTAGTAGGGACATACATCTTAGCTAGAAGGAAGATCCTCCACAATTTTGCCAGTACTTTCTCACAGCTTTCTCTTGTGTACTTTCATGAACTTCGAAATACTGAACTTTCTTCTGTTACTGATGAAAAAATGCATTATATCTGCATATTAATCTACAGTTGATTGTTTTCCCTATTTAAAATCATGACTGTCTTAATTCCACTGATAAAATTATGTTTTAAAAATCTGGATACTTGCAGTATCAATGTTTTCTGTTTGACATTAAGAACAGGTAAAGAAAATGTTCCGTGAATTGACTCTGTCCTCAGTTACTGTGAAGCAATTTGCCAAATTGTGTATCTTTGAAAGAAACTGGTTAGTTGTAGCAGCAAATTCTATAGAGACCTAGGATTTTTTATCCTAATAATGTTTTTTCTGCCATTGAATATACTGGAACTATATTCTTAATTTAGCATTACTTTTTTTTTTTTTTCATTCTTATGTCACTAATAAAAATTACAGGAGTTCTGTTGATTATTTACCTTTTTTTGTAGATGAAATGAGTCTTTTCTGGAAGTGTTTCCATCTGTTCTGCAGTAGCACAGTTAGTGGTACTCATGTCTGAACTTTTGGAAAATGTTTTAAGAGATGAGATGCATTTTATGTAATATAACTTTTAAAACCAAGTTGTCTTGTTAGATCTTTATTTCAAACTTTCATTAAAAAATCCTGTTCTTACTGGAAAAGGAGAGGATAAGCTCCGTAATGGCATAGCTGGTTAACTAGGCAAATTTTCATGTACTGTGGTCTCCCATTTAATGAATAGAGCTTGGTAGAATTAAATGTTCTCTTGAAGTATGCTTCTCTGCTGTTCCTTATTAGCAATGCCCAAAGGACTTGTGATACTAGGCTTATTCATAGCTACTACTTGCTAGTAATTCAGCTTTTCTTCCATTGTTACAGAGGGTAACAGTAAAAGATTGAGTTTTTATTGGCCAGAATGGTGCATATGGAAGCGTGGTTTAAGTGGCCTAAAGCATAACTTTGCAATGAAGTAAGATACAGAAAAAAGCTGCAGGGAAGAGAACAGACCTTCTTCTCCAATACTTCAAGAATGTCCCATCTCATCGTTCTGTGATGGTGTGCACAATGGTGAGAAAAGCTCTGAAAGGGTACACTGGCTGATTGCTGTGTATTTGGCTCCACCAAAATGGGTTGTGAAAAAGATAAATGTGGTCACAATGTGATCATAGAATCATAGAATGGCCTA
>NW_009734727.1:41424-41633 GCF_000703405.1 Apaloderma vittatum | reverse complement strand
TCCTGGGGTGCACTAAGAAAAGTGTGTCCAGTAGATCAAGGGAAGTTCTCCTCCTCCTCTACTCTGCCCTGGTGAGACCACACCTGGAATACTGTGTCCAGTTTTGGGCTCCCTGGTTCAAGAGAGACAGGGACCTACTGGAGAGAGTCCAACGGAGAGCTACGAGGATGATCAAGGGACTTGAACATCTCTCCTGTGAAGAGAGACTG
>NW_009734727.1:11772-41370 GCF_000703405.1 Apaloderma vittatum | reverse complement strand
GGCGGAAGGTGGAGCTCATCAGTGTTTATAAACATCTAAAGGGTAGGTGTCAGGGGCAAGAGTCTGCTCAGTGGTGTCCAGTGACAGGACAAGGGGCGACGGTCACAAACTGGAGAACAGGAGGTTCAACCTAAACATAAGGAAATACTTTTCACTGTGAGGGTGACAGGGCACTGGAACAGGCTGCCCAGAGACTTTGTGGAGTCTCCTTCTCTGGTTGTGTTCCTGAGTGATCTGCTCTAGGTGTTCCTGCTCTGGCAGGGGGCTTGGACTGGCTGATTTTTCAAGGTCCCTTCCAACCCCTGACATTCTGTGATTCTAAGAATAGAATACTTAGGTCAGTCTGTCATTCTTCCCTACAGCTTTAAAAAGCTTCTCTAATTTCTATTTCTTCTCAACACACACCTTTCAGATTAATGACAACTCATTTTTATTAGCCAACCAGCACTGCTCTTGGAGCACTTGGGCTTATGCTGCACCTGAAGTGGCAGCAATTTACTTATCACAACTACATCCTTTCACACTACTCGTAACTGCATGCAAAAGGGGTTTCAGACACTGACCATCTATACTAGTAAGACAGCAGAACACTGTCTGTAGGCAGATGGAAGTGTGCCACTGACTCAAGATTTCTGTCCAGAAAAGTTCTGCTAGTGCCCGTTAGCCTGGATGGCAGCACATTAGCCTCTCGCTCATCAAGAGCAGAGTGTTTCAGAAAGCACTTTTAGTAAGTTTGGGCAGGCGGGCTGGGGATAAAAAACTAGTTTGAAAAAAAGTGGTGGCTCCAATGCAGTGAAGTTGGGACTCCCTGTAGTAACATCAACTCATTATTGCTAATTCCACATTGCCCAAAATGCAAAGAGGAAAATAAATTTCCTTTCAGAAGCTTTGAGAAGCCATCGTGCTCTACCGCATGGTAACAGCTTCTATAAAAATTAAGACGGGAAGCACTAATACCTAAAATTAGTACTTAAGACCAAACTAAAGACATTGTGTTTTTTATTTGTGTTTTGTTGCTTGTTTTGTTGGGGAATTACTGTTCTGTTTTTTAAATTATTCGAAATTACTGTAGTGACTTGGCTAACCACAGCAAACTCCCCTGGCCTTCAACAAGGGCACAATGCATTTAAGGTAACTGTAACTGACAGTGGACGTCTGAGGTGTTTTCCTTCCGTTTGGACAATGCACAGAAAACCAGCCTATTTAAAGCTAAGGAAAGAATCATGCATCAACCCCTGCCACCACAGGAGATGAACTTGTCAAAACAGGCCTGTAAGTTCTAATTTGAACTTGTCCTTTTAATCAGGACAGAACTTAACAACTAACCTTAGCCCAAACACCGTAAATGGTGGAGAATATTACTGCCCTATGTATTCTGAACAGTCAAGTTGTCAACATAAAACCAAAAAGCTAATGCTTCTCCTTTGTGTTGCCCTGTCTCAGGGTGCCTTGATGCAAGCCTCTGACATTCACTGCAAAAAGAGGAATCTGCTGCTTGCAGGCAACCTGCTTTAGAAAGTTCCTGGATTTATGCACTGGCATACAGACCTGCATGAATTCCTTTGTTTTCAGGCCTCCCATTTACAACTGTGCATGTACAAACAATAAAACAGCATCTGAGAGAGGCAAGGCAATGGTGAGAGTAATAACTTCAAAAAGGAGTCTCAACTATTGGTCATTGCAGGTGCAACCATCCTACTGTTCTTTGCAACTTTCAACACAGCTGATGAAGCATGAAATTAGGTTTTTCATTTTGGTTTGACCTTCAGGTGAGTCATTTGTATTACTGCAAAATATCTGGGCTTTAAGTCATTCTACTTTTAAAATAATGAAAACTAAGTATCCTTCCTCAAGGGGCAGTTTCTAGTACTCCAGTTTTAGGAACCAAATTAACCCAGGTGACAGGTTACATTCAAATATCTGCACTGCTCTGCTGTGATGAACCATCCAAAACAGAGACTTGGTTGCCACCTTTCACTTTTGTCATCACTGAGATGGTGGAACTTTCAGTTTACTGAGGAAATAAAACACGTAACTGTAATGAAGACAAGTGCAAGCACTGTACTTCTTAATGGCAACCGTTTGGAACATGGTGTTTTTACCCTTACCTAGCAAAGGTAAGCGCTAACTTATGTTGCAATACTTATAATTTCTGAGCTTCATACAATTTTTTTTAAATGTAGAGATTTTCCTTTTAAAAAATCTTCTGTAGATTCTAAAATATCAACAGTGTACCTACAGATTAACATATAAACATTTTTTCATCACTTAGTTTCAGCCTTGCATATACCTAAATACATCCAAGTTAATAATTTTGTGATCAATTATAAGGTTATTCAGAATTACCACTCCATCTCACATCTCCTAAAGAAGAAGTGATTAACATACCTTCAAAGACATCAGTCATTTTGCAGATGTGAGCAAAGTTAGCTCCATTTGCCCATGTATACACAACATCCATTAGATTTGGTTTGAAAGAATTTAAGTAATTCTCTTCATCAATTTCCAGCTTTGCTTCTGCTGACACCTTGGCAATTCTTTTTGCACATTCCTTTAAAATAAAATATTTTAATTTTATAATACGCTCAAACAAGTTAAGTGTTTAACCAGTAGAAATGTTTGCATATTATTAGGTACTGCATACAGGATGAGGTTTCCTTTTCAGTGTGGTATTATTCAGAATCAGAAAGTAAACCACTGTTTACATGAAGTCTGCCTGCACTAACAAGACTGTAGTAAGCAAGCTTATAAAAGTTTTTTATTACACACTGCAAAACCACAAGCGGTGCTGAATTCACTGATAATCTAAAATCAAGTCTCCACCATGCACTTATATTTTACTCATACACTTACGTTAATATTAACCCTGAGCTCAGACAGATTTGTAATGGACAGATTACCTGCATTTGCCGAAGTGGTCCTGCCAACTGCTCTGTCAGTTTTGGCATTTCACTGGACTGAAAAAGAAGACGTTAAATAATCTCATGCACTTCAATACAATTTGCTCTACACCAAATTAAATGTAGAAACATAAGTTTGGATGGCTAGTGCTATCCTAAATTACTCCAGTTCTCAAACCTGTTATCAAATACTAAATTCTAGTGAATTCTCCAAGCACAAGCTGCTCAAACTAAACCCAAAAAATGAAATATTTCTGTATAGTATGAAAAAAAAAGCATCTGCTTTCTGAATAGTTCCAAAATACCCTCTATTTACCTGTTCCGTAGTTCTGAACTGCTAAAATGCTCATTATTTACTACTTTAACTATTACAAGAATTTTAAAAGCAAATGCTTTTAAAAACCATCAGCAGTTATGTATGAAACTACAGCTATTCAAATAGAGCAGCATTTTTATGTCCTGCCTGTTTAGACAGACCCCCAGTGTGGTTCGTTACTGTTGAGTGAACCACAATATTCTAACTCACCTCGGCATCCTTTCCACTAACACAAGTAATTCATTAGCACCTACTGCTAACACGCTTTCAACATCTAGAATAAAACTGATATATCTTGCTAGTTACCTGCAGTAGTATTTCATACAGAAGTTTATTTTTACGGTATTTTCCTGATAACGCAAAACTTCTATACAGGTGGGAAAACAATGGCACCTGTTATTGAATGCCCATTTTCTTGTTTTTAATAAGCTATGGTCAGTTTTTAACACCTCTTCTGCTTATCGATTCCATGTGGTACTGCCATTTCCATCAACAGGGTCAAGGATATTGTCCAATTAACGTAACATGGGCATATCTCTGAAGTAAAGATACCCTCACTCTGGTGTGTAGGAGCAGATATTGTTAAGGCTCTTTTTTGAAATGATCATTCTATGTTTTAAATTATAAGGACGTGCAAGTGTATACATACATAAATATGAGCATGTATGCTGAAAATCTACTCATACTGCTTTATTGCATGAGGAAGAAACAGCTGTAGATTCATTACATGGACTGCCTTCAGCATGTCACTCATAAGGAAATATATTTTAGCACATGAACTGAAGAAGTAACTCACATTCTCTTGAAATACAAAACAGCTTAGTAGTGCAGTTGCCTGTTCTGCAGATAAGTCATTGAAGAGGCCATTGAACATCATTTCTGTCAGGAGTAGTTCATCAGCACTGAAATAAAGAGAAAAACAAGGAAACTTAGGGAAAAGACTTACTGAAATGTAATTTTTAAATGAAGTACTATTAATCTGTTTTGTGAAGTGAATGGATATAAGTAAGAAATAATAGCTTCTCAATGTTTCTTAAGGGAAAACCAAATATTAATATTTTAATATTTTTTAATATTTTAGGGCGGGATGCTAATTAGTGAGTGAGACAGTACTTTACAGAAACTAGAAGCTCTTAATGAACGACAAAGAATCTCTCCTGGTAATTCATAAAAGTTAGTATTAACAGCTGCTTTAGTCAGTTTTTATCATTAAGAGATCGAAAAAGACTAGAGAGTTGGGCAACTTATGAAAAGGAACAAAACTGGTACTACAGCTGCTCAAAAAAGATTCAACTGGATACTTCTATGATACTGAAAAGAAAAACAAACTTCCTTCAATTTACTTGTAGAATCAACACTTAACCACGAATTATAAAAGGAAGTATCCAAACATACATTTTGGATAAAACATCAAACTGTTGGTAAGACTACACCTTTATTTTCTGAGTTTATCAGACAAATGCATATGATAGAGGGAATAAAATAGCTTTTTTTTAACAAAGTGTCTCAGCAAACAGTTCCCAAAACTCAGGAAGATCATAAAATTCTGACTCAGCTTCACCATTTGCTATCAAGTTTTACAGGGGAAAAAATTATTAGATATCAAAACAAATACAGGTAACATCTTTCAAACAATGTTTAAGGCAAGGAGTACAGCAATTGCTGTAACTTGAAAACAGACAATTCTACCAAAATCTGAGTTATACTCTGAAGCACGAAAGTCTGATTCATGAGTTTCTGCAGAATCTTTACAGTATGTTTCAATACACATGTACATACGTGCAGTACAATTCATCACTGCCATAGACTGGTACCCAACAGCCCTGTGGACGCAATTAAGCTGCATTCCAAACATATCGGCGACTTGGTAATCGCTGACAATCACCATCACACCCTTGTTGGTGAGCGACTCGGTACTAAGAGTTCTGGGAAGTGGAACTGAGGCCATCCTCTCATGGAACACAGTATTAAATGAAAACATACGCTATTGCCTAAGCTGTCTTAGAAAACAGCCACTGTTCTGGCATTTTCATGCCCATGTTTTAGTTTTAAAATCTACCATATTTTGTCCTTATGTTGCTATCTTCACTGCTTCAATCTGTATATTCCCTTTAAGACACAGATCACATGGTCTCTGAAGAATCTTCCTTCTAATGGTCTCAGAACTTTAAAATATAAATATACTTATTTCAAGAAGGGCAGTGAACTGTGCATTCCTGACAACAATCACTTTGCACAGAGCCAATTACCTGCTGATTTCACAAGCGACCCGTCCTTTCATCTCAATAACATCTGAAGAGGTGGCAAACCCCAGTCTTCTCAAAACACGCTTGCGGCACTTGAGTTCATCCATTTGTAAGACTGTTCTGGCTTTTTTCAATTCTCGCTTTGCTGCTTTAATATCCACAGCAATCTAGGGGGTTAGAAGGAGAAAAATTAACACATTTCTGGTTTAACAGATGCAACTGTTTCAAAGACATTGTTTAATTTACATAAAGGCCTCTTGACAGTATATGGCCATACAAGTTGACACAGACTCTACTAAGAGGAAGGTTTAAAACAAATAATTTAAAAAAAAAAAAATTAGCTCCATTTACTCATAGGAAACTCCGGCAAGTTTGGAAAGTTAAGCTATCTACCCAGAGCGTGGGAAAAAAAATACAACCAGCCTGCATCCCAGAAAAACCACAGAACAAATCTCAGGCTGAGAAATGAGCATTCATCTTCCGAGACCCTTACTAAGCCCCAGCCAACCAACTATTCAATGTAATGTAACCTAAAAGATGTTATTTCCTGCTATTAGAGGCTCTCCAGTCTCCAGTAGTTTATCACACCGTCTACAGCATGACAGTGGGGTGGCAGTGCAGACACCCTCACAGAAGTCTGCTTGGTCCATTGGGTCTTTGTGCTGCCCATACCAGAACTACCTCACTTCCGTGAAGCTGTCTGATGAAGCAGCACAGAAACACGAGAGCTGTTTTTGTGTGCAGCCAGTTTCAGTCTAGCAGGGTAAACTCTATACAAAATAAATAAGTGTATTACTTCCAGGCTGGGAGTCAGCTTAGGAAGCAGCAGCATAGTCATTCGTACAGTACACTCCCCAAGCCAATAAGCCCCATCAAATTCAACTCAGCTCTGCACAAGCATATTAAAAATTATCAGTTTCAATTATCTGTGAAGACTTTAAACTGCACTATCCTTGCTACGCCTATTTAGTGAAAAAGACTCTAGTGGCACCTCTGCAAACTTGTAATCCCCAATGACTTTCTTCTCAAGAGTTTTGAGATGTACCTCCCATCTGTATCAATCAGGGGCACAGTACTGACATAGCAAGTTTGTTAGTGAGATTCAATATATTTTCTGTGTTCGAAAAGGACTACACAGGCCTATTAATTTAAAAAGTATTACCTTGGCTTTGCAAATAAATAGAGAAGCAACTAAGAAGGGGACCATTACTGTCTCTTTTCAGCTAAATAGTGTTTTGTTTTGTATTTTTACCTGTGCTTTTTTTTCACAAAGTTTGTATACAGTTTCCAAGTTGGGATCATTGTGAAGAGGATGTGAATACATCCTGTGCTCAAATGCCTCTACTTTTTGGATTACTTTTTTAAGTCCTTGATCTTTGATGCCCATGTCATCAATAGGGTCTAGCAACGGTACTCCATCGGGAAATCGCTTCTGTACTTCCTAAAAGGAAAAAAAAAAAAGTTTTTTCTTTTTTAAGATTAGTAACAGTAAAATAAACTACACTTTCATGTATCAGCTGGCGCAGCTTATAGGGACATGGAAGGCACTAGTCTAAGTGTCATATTTCACCAGTTTTCAAAATCAGTTTAAAATGACAAAGAAAAACAACCAACACACATCGTGGCTTCCAACACCTTTTCAGACTAAGACTGAAGACAGTAGCTTTAGACAAATTTCTTTAGAAGAAGTTGTCTGGGGTTCAAGAGTACCTCACTAACCAGAGCAGAGAGCTTATAACAGCCTTGAAGAACTTACTTGTATAGATTTTAACACACTTTGCCTGTTGTCAATAGGCCTCAGGTCTTTGGGTATGTAAAGTCGGACACTGCTGATAGCTGAGAGAAGATGTACCAGAACAGGAACGACCTGTCAAAACAGAGTTCAGTAAATCAGTAAAAATATATTTATTACTGTTCCATAGCAAAACTTCACAAAAGAAAAGGAAAACTGAATATACAAGGACACAGCAGTGGGTAAAGGAGTATCAGAAAGCAGGAAAATACAGGTAATGAGATAAAGTAATAACGAAGAAGAAAACTAAGTTTGCCCAAATGTGAATATTCTGTATTCAGTTAAATCTAGAGAGGGGCTACAAGTGGAAAAAAAAATTCAGTTTTTCTATTACCTTACCTCTTCTTTTTATTCTTTTCTATTACCTTGCTTCTTACTTTAACGTTAGAGTATTCTACTTGGAAATAGTATCTTTGAGAACATTTATAAGAAACTATTGAGAATAACCATGTGTTACAAACCTGCATCTCTCCTTTCTCATCAACTCTGGCTGGTTTTGCAGCCTCAGTAGCAGAATTTTTCAAACTTTCTTTGCTGCAGTGCAGTAGCACCTCAACTACATATAATGGGTCCAATTCACCAGAATTTGGCTGTTGGGGACACAGGAAAAACAAGTCCATAATAGTTATTTCAACATACTAGCAAAAAATAGAAGGAAAAAGCATGTTTTCATTCAATATTAAAGGCACGAAGTAAGTTCCTGCGCTTCACAGACTATCAGCTCAGTGATGCAGCGCTTGTTGGAAGATGCCTCACAGAGAAAAACACACTTGAAAAAATCACCCCTTCTGCATCCTCCCTCTCCAGTGTAGCCTACAGACTTCTTGCAACTTTATGTGCCTCTCCCTTTTCTTCTACACGTAGATCTTTCAAAGTAAGCAAATTTCCTTTTTAAATGTAACGCAAAGTATTTGCATCATGCTAGCAGTACTGAACTTTGACTCTTTTTTAAAAACGAAACAAAATTTGGTGGATCTCTTTTGTTTGCACGTTTGCAAGTTCAAGTTTTTCCCCACAATAAAGACCACAGGAAAATATTTCAAGCCTAACGGGTTCTATCTGCAGCAAACAGGAAACTGCATCTCACATGCCACATCTTTACACACCGTGAACTTCCCACACAACGTCTGACATTCATTTAAATTACAAACCTGCAGATATGGTGGTTAAAGATTATTCTTCACAAAGCCATAACCTTTATAACACACTGCCTTAAAAAACTCCAGTCTGACGTAAGTTACTTGGCTGGATCAACATGCACTGAAGGTTGTTCAGATCTACTCCAAATATTTTTATGGTGTTAAATAAAACTAAGTTATAGACCCAACACTGAAGGTAGACACCATACTATGTGCAAGCTTCTTTTTCTCTCTTTGTAGTTGGAAACAGAGAACGAACCAGCTGCGTGTTAACACAGTTCAGTATTGCTGGGCAGTATTTTTCATTACAGATCTACAACATACAACTTTCTTTTACTGCATGCAAAGCAGGGTCGAGCCAGCTCACATTTCTAAGAGATTCTCAGAAGTACTACAAGAAACTGCCATAGTAAACTAAACACAAAAACAGGGTTATCCTGTTCTACAAGATAACTAATTTCTGCAATAAATGCAATTACTTGCCAGCGAAGAAACTGTTACTCTGAATTCTATCCTACATTTGCAGGAAGCACTCACAGCAATGTACAAGACCCTGTTGTACACTGCTGTTCTCTGAGTCAAATTTTAAGATAATATCTACATATACCAAATTAGTATCCAGCCAAAGGCATATAAAGCACAATGCTGACTTGAACAAAGAAGAGACTTAACTCATAGCTGCACACATATGCTACAGAAAATATCAGAAGTGGAGATCATAGAATCATAGAATCATAGAATGGCCTGGGCTGGAAGGGACCTTAGAGATCATCTAGTCCAACCTCCCTGTCATGGGCAGGGATGTCTCTCCACTAGATCAGGCAACACACGAGGACCAAACGGGGATGTCTAGAACACTGAGAGAAAAAAGTGTTTCTACCAGTAACTGTACTGTAAACCTACCAATAAAGTAGGAGTATAGAAGTCATTAACATTTGCTATTAATAATATTCTCTATAAGTTTATGTATACCGATGGCTTTTAGAGAATGATGACCAGATGCAACTTAATCTAGAACTGCTTTTTGAATGTGTACTTCAATGGATTTAGTTACAGACATCTCTGTCGTATCAAGTTTCACAGAATCACAGAATGTCAGGAGTTGGAAGGGGGACCTCAAAAGATCATCTAGTCCAACCCCCCTGCCAGAGCAGGATCACCCACAGTAGGTCACACAGGAATGCGTCCAGGCGGGTTTTCAAAGTCTCCAAAGAAGGAGACTCCACAACCTCCCTGGGCAGCCTGTGCCAGTGCTCTGTCACCCTCACAGTGAAAAAGTTTTTCCTAATATTTTTACGGAACCTCCTGTGTTCCAGCTTGTACCCATTGCCCCTTGTCCTGTCACTGGACACCACCGAAAAGAGCCTGGCTCTGTCCTCTCGACACTCCCCCTTGATGTATTTATAATGATCCTTTGATTCATTCTACATCAATTCACAACCTTCAAGGACAAAATTCTGCCCTCTTTGGCAGAATATTGCTTGATTAGTTGTATTTCAAGGATTTTAAATTTGCCCCCAAACCTGTATTATTTCATGTGTCTGGAAACAAAACAAGATATGGGCGCTGACCACATCTGCAAATCAAGAAATAGAGCACAGATAAATTCAGATTCCCAGATAAGTAACATCAGTCTCACTGAAAATTTAGTGACCATGACACAGCACTAAAAGCAACATTTATATAGAAAACAGTATAAATAAACATGAAGACAAATATGTAGATTTAAGTTTAATATACAAAGATTATAATAATCTAAATAAGTAAGACAAAAAAATGCAGCACCACAAATTTTAATATCAATAGCTGTTAACAGACAAAAATTTGATGTCTAGATTCAGGGATCAGATAAGAATATTGACTATAAACAGCAGAGCAAGAGAATTGCCATATTGCTGGCACAATCTAGTGGAAATAAAACTCCTTACTCAAATATATTTTGGGGTTTTTTATGAATTCCAAAGTGAATAGTTACTTTGCTGCCTAATATACCACGCAGTAAACAGCAAGCACCACTGCTTGAAATAAATTATTCTATTTTAATTCAGGATAAAGTACTATTTGCATTCACAGCTTTATGGAACACTGCATAGTGAAATCATACTGGAAAAACATCTAAATATAATTAATAATGAACACAACTGACTCACACTTTTGCTTTCACATTGCAACAAAGAGAATTACTCAGTGAAATACAAACATACTGCATACATAATGCCAATCTTAACTACGTATGTTCCTCACTAGAGAAAAAACTCCATTAGAAACTACGATACAGTGAACAAAACTTTACAGCTAAAGAAAAACTAGTAATATAGACTGTTAGAAGTGGATGAAGGTTTAAAGACGTGGCATAATAGTGACATATTTCCAGTTCTAACTGTAGTATACTACTACACTAAACAGCAATGGGGAAATGCAGATATCCCAGGACAAAAACGCATTGAAAACACACATTAAAATGGGTAAATAACAGCTTCTTTAAGTCACTTGTTTTGCCTCTGCTCACAGAAACTAGTCTTTCCATACTGATTTTAAGTTACATAGCTTTAAGTTTGTGCTGTTATTTTCAGCACCTATTTTAATTCTTTCCACAGAACTCAGAAGGAAAAATTCAACCCAGCTGCTAGAATGACTTAACAAAAAAAGTGCTGCTAAAGCCAGAGCCATCTCCTGCAGAACAGACTGTAATTTCAAAGCTAAAGTTCAAACTTAAAGGCTTTATACAACAGTGAGACAGGCCAGATAGTGAAGGCAAATAAATATATATGTGGATAAAACACAACACAGACCGAAGAAATGCCCCCAGTGACACACAGGCTGGCAATTTTACATAGAAGGCTGGGGTGAGGGGGAAAACTGGTTTACCGCTCATGTGGCTCTATGAAAAAAGCAGTCTAGAAGCAAAAGTCAGAGCAAGAGCAGTGACAGTCCAGTATTCCAACTTGAAAAAGAACGAAATCTGACTTTCAAAAGGAAGACAGAAAACCAAAACAACATTTCTTTTAATAAGTTCTGTATGCACACATTTTTCTCATTTCCTCTTCAATGAATACATATTAAAGAAGCATCAAAAGGTGCCACCATGTACTGGAGCTACCAGAACCTGAAAAACACAACTACACATTTACACCTAGTAATTAATGCCAAAGCTCTCCTGCCAAAATTACAGCAAAACTGTTACCAAAGAAAATTCAGCCAGCAGAGTAGTCTGTCAAAACATTTCTGAAAGAGAGACCAAAACATCATTTCTGGGGTCATGCAGAGACCAACTATAAAAATGGATTTTTGGAAGGACAAACAAATCTGGCTTCTGTTGCACCACTGCCCTCTGCATTTTCTTCCACACTGCTCCAAAACTGTGACTATTTTTTTGCTCTCTTACAGTCTCTTGACTTCCCAGCCCTCAACTCTACACCAATGTGTCATGATTGATGACCAGCAATCCCATGTATTGTGCACTTGCTTAGGACTCAAGACAATTCCTCAGTTTAAGATAACCTTCTACACAGAGTCAAATGTCAGTCTCTGTACACCTCAATCCTCACAGCTTCTACAGATTTTCAGAGATTAAATGATGTCTTTCCCACAAACCGCTTAGTGTAGCGTTGTTGGGTATGCCTCAGAAACAAACTAAGTAGTATGAAATGTTTGTAGTGCCAAGTGCACTTTTGAACTACTTATCTCAGACACCGGCAAGCACTTCCTCTGTAAATATGCCAAAAGCTAAAATATGAATGCAGGACTTATGGTTTGTCCCACCTTCCATAGTTTTTCTTTTTATACTAGGAATGCCTGAGCTTTTTATAAACTTGGGGAGAAAGCAAAATTTTTTTGCCTTTGAAAACTACAACGAAAACAGTAGTTGTCTTTTCAGAAACAGCAGTAAGGCGCATACTTTTCTAATAGAGAGAACATATATTTTACCTTAACGTTAGATTTCTTAGAGAAATTAACAACCACTCCCCATCCAAAGTCATCACCTTCGTTCTTCACCTGAAAATATTACAAGATGTCATAACATTAACCCACATACAATCACATCCTAGCAAGCACATCCTAGCAAGCACATCTTTTTGTATTTCTAATAATTACAAAAATAGTCACGGACTATTATTCATCATGAAAATAGTATTTCTTTAAATTCATTGTTGAATGTTTAACAAAGACACGTAAGTCAAAATTGGTGCTTAGCACCATACATATAATTTATCAGTACAGTAAACTAGCAGACACAAGTGAACCCTGCAAACTTCATGATAGGTAGAGATTTAAAATAAATAAATAAAACCTCAGAAAAATCAATTACCTTTACCAGCCTTCCTGGCTGTAGGAAGGGCAAGCAATATTTTGGTTTGTGAATATATTCTTCAATCTCTTTACCCAGTTTTGCAAGCTGCTGTCGGATTTTGTAGTATATGACCACATTTTCTTCATTGGGAATTGCTATTTTTTTGTACTGTCCTTCCAAATTATTCACTCCTATAATAAAAAGTAAAATCTCATGTAAGTTAGTAACTTCAGAGATTTAGAAATAAATGCTTCACTTTCAGAACTACACAACTAATATTTTGCCACCATTTTTGGCATTAGTTTTCTATTTATAATAACCCGTTTTCTGGAAAGCTAGAAAACTATAAATGTGTCCACTAAATTTTATTAAAGGAAACTCAATATTAATACACATATATATGTTTTAATAAACAAGCCTGAGAAAACAGAGAAGGCTAGCCCACCAGTTGTCCAAGAATCACGGATCTAGGATTGCACAGAAGTACCACAGGAACTTGCAGTCATTTGTAGGCTAACGCTCTTCTACCTTCTCGCATGGAAGTACGGTTGCTCAAAGACATCTTCTAGCAAGACATCTCCCAACAAGAGGGAAGTTGTTGGAAGATATTCTTCCTAACACGTTTTAGGCTCTGACTTCATAATTTGGAAATTGGTATTTTCTTCCTCCAACATTTTTACACCTAATTTGGGCAACTCAGTTTTTATTATAAGCAACGTGCTTCATTCTCTCACACTAGTAATGCCATTACTAAATATAAACAAAAGGCATATTATAAATATCTCTTTCTCCTCTCTGTCAGCTCACCCTCCTGTGCGCTATCTGAATGCATATGAGTGACTGAGAAATCCGACTTTCCTGGAACCTGAGAGACAGCTCAGGTAAGTGCTCCCTTATTTTTAGCTGCCACCCTTGTAAAGAAAAGTTAGCAATTCATACTCATGGCATAATTTCCTCCTAGATCTAAACAACCATTTCTCTCCTTTGCTTTTTTAATTGCATCTGAAGTGATTACAAAATTCTAGCGCCCAGTATGGTGCCTAAAAAAAACACGTCCAAGAAATATGAAAAATGTCCTCCAGCTCCAGTTCTCTATTTAAATAGCAGTGCTGGAATGCCAGAATGAAGATCTAGGCATGCCAGGTGGAACAGGAAGTACATACTATATTTGACTATTACCAGTCTGAAGTGCACCTGGAAACTAACAGAAACTCTGCAAAGGGAATCAAAACATCCTCTCTGCATGTCTACCAAAATGGCATGCACACACACACTGTCTCAATATTCAGCTAACAAACAAACAGATTAACTGCTCACTCATCAGTGGCACAGGAAGTAGTCATCTCTAGTGTTCTTAAGATCCTTCTGGGTTAAATTTTGAAACAGGCCTCACTCTCAAATGCTGGCTGAGATCTTTGGAAACTAACTTTGGCTCATGAAAACACTATTTAAAGATCATGGCTCAAAATCTAGTTACTCAGTGGAGTGCAAATAACGTCTCAGCCTTCTCCAAATCTTAATTTAACATACTACTCTGAATGCAGTGTGACCATGTTCTTTTTGGAGATCGCAATGAGATATTAAAACCATGTTTCTTTTAGCTAAGTTCTGCATACCGAAAAGAAGTTAAGACTTTTCTGTTCTGCACCTCTAAGAAGCTGCAAGAATTTTTAAGTTGTTTTTCCTTCTTCTTGTCCTACAGTTTAGCAATGTGACAACCATTTTGTCTGACTCAGAGAGGAAAGCTCTCTTCATAGACTGACAGTCTGTATCAAGAAGATGAGGAAATTACTCTTGCTAAGAACATGAGGAAATTACTCTTGCTGAAACTATAACATAACAGCGTGTGGGCAGTGGCAACTGTTGGCAAGGAAGACAAAAACTGCACAGGAGTAAGTTCTCCTAAGTGTAATGAAGCATAACTACCCCACCTCACAGTGCCACATGTATTATACTGACTCTGGTAAGTTCAGCATACTATGATACTTACTTTCTACTATTTCTGGAATAGTTCTGTAATGCTGGAACTGATAGAAGGATTTTTCTAACATGTATTCAGGGTTAATTTCCTCTACTCGAAGCAAGTTCAGTACCATGTTGTACGTTAGGTGGAATGCACTGTTTAAAGGATCAGCTGAACCCTGAAAAACATCCAAGAACACTGTGCAGTTAAAAAAACATTAATTGCGGCATATAAGAACAATGTTTTAAATGAGGAGCTGCTTTGATGGGTAGTACAACGTCTTAAATTCAGATTCTCTGTCTCATCAAATTGAGCAATTTCATTGCTCATTTGATGCTGAATGTGTAACAGTATATGTCTCATTGTATCTACACTTACACTACAATATTATAAATTAGATCTGAATGAAATTAAAAGTTCATCTAAAAGCTTAGATGTTTTTGTAGTCTATTATTTGGATTCCACTACTTTAGCTTTAAAATGAGGGTTATTTAACTATTTAAAGCAATTCATCATTTATATTATTATAATATACTTATTTGTAGACTTTCTTCTCTTACAACTTTCTAATCACACTGGTGTCCTGAGAAGTCTGTTAAAAAATAGGTAGTCTACAACATCTTTAACTTACATCTCATTATAAAATATATTCTACAGTTTTTCCAAGAAAGTTCATAACCAAGAGAAGTTGTGGACTCTCCCTCTGTGGAGACAGAGAAAAGCCATATGGACATTGTTCTGAGTGGCCTGCTACAGATGACCCTTCTTGAGCAGGAGGCTTAGACAAAATGACCTCCTAAGGTCTCTTCCAACCTCAACCATTCTGGGATACTGCTAAGTTTGACTGCTTTACAAGATGTTTTTTACAGGTATATTAAATAACCTACAAAGAAAGGATGCTGGGAAGGTATTCTGGGGAAGTATCGTACCACCTACCTTCTTTCCACCTTCTTATTTTCTAAGAACATCTACTACTGTCCTCTGTCAAAATAGGATGCTGGACTACTCAGTAGATGCACCTTTGGCCTGATTCGCTATGGCTGTTATGTTCTTACCCAAGATGAAGACCTCATTATCATAAGAAGAGCAAATATTTAATTGATATACATAAAACCAACCAAAAATTCAAAGAAAACACAGAACAGTGAAACAGCATCCAAGGAAGATCTAGACTACCTCAACACTTCCAAGAAAGGAAAACTTGAGAAACTCTCTCTAAGTTAAGTGTCAGCACCGAAGTCCATCCTGATAAACCATATAAGAAGTCACTGTAACCAGATGACAGAGACACATTCCCAAAGTATGAGATTACACAGCTGTGGTGCATAACCTTTCATCTAAAGTAGCACTGGTATCTAAGGAACAGGTGTCCTGACAGTTCTTCAGAAAGGATCCAAGAGAAACCCAGGAGTTATGAAGCAGAAAATTACAACTTCCGTGCAACAAAAGGACTGGAAACCAGAAGTAACATACAACTTGACAGAACACTGTCAGAACAGTGATATAAATAGACTTTTTATAAAATCTTCGATCTCACAAATCTATCAAAGCTCTCTGAAGGTGCTAACAAGTACATGGATTATCATAACTCCTTTGATTCCTGAAGAGCTTATGACAAAGCACTCCCTACCCCCACCAAACCAATGTAATTAAGTCCTTAAGGGATTTAAAAAACAAAAGAAAACGAAAATACAACAATAACAACCCCCCACCCCCAAACTCCTGTGAATTACTGAACACGAAACCAGTGTAATATGGTATTTTTTTGAAAGTGGAGTCGCAAGGAAGTCTGGACTTGTAAGAAATACAGAAAAATACATAGATAGAAAACCAGTAAGATCTGCTAAAATTACAGATAGATCACTGGAGAGATCGGCAATCCACAGAGTTGCATAATGAGGAATAAACTGGCACATGAAATTTAATCTGAAAGTATTTTTTAAAACTGCAGCAGTTTTCAAGTTTAGTATTTACTGCTCATTAAAGAGAGATTATATACATGGAATAAGAGATTTACTAAACAAGTGGTGCCATTTCAGCAAGGCCTGTGAATAAATTCAGTTACGATTAAACATTTTAATACCAACCACAACAGGTAACAAGCAAATGACGATGTTTCAAGACATTTTTCATGCAACTATTTCATTACTGGAAGTTCAACACATGCTATCACATATTTTAAAGGCTCTGAGAGGGCTGGCGCTGGTGAAACATGCTCCTCTACACTTTCTTTTAAGCTCAACATTTGCTTTACTTAAAATCAATTACACTATATCCTATTGCAACTCATTTCTTTGCATTTGCTATACAGTAAGGTATCTAGCAGAGAAATTCCCTCATACATAATTAAAAAAGGATAGGCTATTAAAGAACCTATGTTTATATATGCAAATGCTGAAATTCAGATCAACTGCTCTCCTAGATCAAGTTAAGTCTAATGGATTTTAAATTCTATTACCCCAATATAGACATTTTTCTTTCAATCTTAAGTGTACAGTCACAAGTTCTCATACTGCATCCATTGATGCACTGATGTCAGAATTAGTAAGAGACAGCTTGAATCTAGGTCTCCTTCACATGTAGGAGATTTAAGAATATTGTAATCCCATTTGCTTTATGAGAGATATAAAGCCTTATGAGATTACCTTGCAAATGCCAGAATCCTACTCATGGCATGGTTACTTCACCCTCAGTACAGAAGCCCAGCAATTACAGAGAGGCCTTCAGCAGATGTTTATACTAAGAAAGTACCAACAAGAATACATGTAAAACAAGTTTACTATAAATCATTCAGTCTAGTGTTTTGCTTTCCATGGCCAGAGACCTATTCAGTCACTCTAGCTTACATCTCCAAAGAGATAACACATACACATACGTTTCACTCCCAAGAGAAGTATCACAGAACAGAAATATCTCTTATATTAGATCACTAAACATGTACTTAAAGTAACACCGTCAGTTCTGTAATTACCATGAATGGGTTTCTACTAAGAGAAATGTGTCAACAAGCACAACATCAACAGCTGAGCTGCAGTGTGTAGAGAAAGATCAAGTTTCTACAGTTGTCTCTGGTCTACAACAAACAAAGATATGAGAATTTCTGTTGCTGATGCTAACCAACAGAAAACATTGCTTTTTCCTTAGATCTGATAAAAGGATTATATACCCAAGCCCTTGTCTGTTTTTCCATGTAAGTTTTTCTAAGAAAGAGAAAAGTATCACTCCCTAAAAAAACTGCTTCTCTACCACACAGAATCCCATTTAAAGAATGACATTTACTAAAGAATGGCACAGCAATTATGCCAGTGTCAGCTACCGGTGAGTCAGATCCTTTCCTACAGCAACATCCACTGCTGAAGCCAGGCATGAACTAAAGCAGCTGGAATACACCCACCAGCTGGCTGCAGCCACCAGCATACCCACAGGCCAGCTGAGATCTGGCAACATGTTCCAAACCCCTCTTCCCATTCCTGATGATGCTACTTAGCTTTAAGGCCTAATTTAGCTGTGTGCTTGCAAGATTATCAACTATGAAAGAATAAAAGTCAAGCTCTCACTTAAACTTTATGCAATAAACTCTATACAGCTATAATATATGCACAGAAGATGCCAAGAAAGGCCAAACAACTCCTGCAGATTCACTTTAAAGCACAGTTCAGCTGTGAAGGAGTGACTTAAGAAAAACCCAACAACCAACCAAGCAAAAAACTAGCTATTTCAAAGATTATATAAAGCAGACTTACTTGAAAGGCAGCATTTGTGCCAGTTGCCGATGTGGCAAATTTTAAACACATGATCAGCATTTCACAATTTGAAAATAGCATCATTCTTTTAAAGACAAGGCAGTTAAAATATGAATCCTGTTTTGGCAAAAAAATAGTGAATTGTTCCTGTTCCTTCATCTTATAAATACATCTTTCTCCAAGTTTCAGAAAATCTTTTCTTTGCAGTGTTGTTCTCTGGGCAATGCTACATTCAAAATCAAAAGTTCTGAGAAGTTGTTTTTTTTCTGTAAACTGTTACTTCTCCAAATTAAATATAGGTATAGTAGCTTTACTGTATTACACCTTCAGCACAGCCAGCGGATTTTGCAGCGTGCATTAGCCTCTACTGACTCCCTCAGGCTATCAACAGACTCATATCTAACAGGCAGCCACCACCTGGATGGCCTTGCTTCTTTTACGTAGTAGGAACATACTGATTTTGCAGCTGCATTAGGAAACCTCATAGCAAAATACAGTTCTTCTGTACCAAGTACACACAAAACACAAGCACATAATCAGACTTTTCTGGTAAATTATAAATATTGACATGATTACTGAAGAGGCAATTAGTGGTTACCTAAAGACACTTGCCATACATATAGTGCAAGACAGGGAAGAACAGGAGAGTGAAGATGGGACATATTACTGGCAAGAAAACAGGAAAGGTGCATCCTCCTTTCCTAACTCGCTCTCAAAGAGCTTACACAGTAGTGTTCAACTATCCTTGATTTTGCTTGCTGCTAAGATATAATAAGAGGAAAATCAGTTTAATTACTTTTTCTCCACGATGCTTTGCTACTCTTGCAATCTCTGCTCAAGCCCTGTGCCTCCAGCTCCTAGATCATTTACTCCTCTTTGTTACTTTCTTAAAAATGTTGTGAAACATGTGCATGACATTTAGCTCACCCTTTACCACAGATGCTCCCACTACAGCTCAACAGCCTTCTCTTCAACAGACTAGGGTATGCAATCATCTGCCACAAGTGTTCTCGGTCTCTGAGAAAGCCTCTCCCCTTTTCTCCAGAAAAAAAATCCAAGTTATAGAAAGCAGAACCACCAAACATTCATGTAGAAGATCAGGAAAAAGCCTAACTCATCACAGCTGCAACAAGAATTGATGAGAAAAGACTCCCATGAATAGGCGTCAAGAAGTCACTTTCAAACACATGCTGTGTCCATGACTTTATTGTTGCTGAACTACCAACCCAGCTCTCTGGCCTCCTTTCTGCAAGTAACCTATCTCCCTTCACAGAGGGCAGTCATCATCCCTCAGATCTTCAACAGACAGTAGCAACGTATTTTATTTCTGATTTCCCTCTGGATGAGAAGTGCCTAGACGTATGAGAACATCCTGAACACATCAACTAAATTTCTCAGAAATTAGTGACCTATTTTTGTGCACTTTCAACCACTCTACTTCTCGATAAATTTTAAGCCAACTTGCCAGTAGCACCCTTTCAAGTCTTCCAAAATTTCAAAATTTGGGTTGCAAGAGAATGATGGTTTTAAGCTGGTAAATTAAAACTCAAGAACAGAACCATAAACAATTCACTACAGAAATAGTTTAGTTGAGAATTGCACAAAAATTACAGCCCCTATATACTGTGCCTGCTTTAACTGCCAACAATGTCACAATGGAGTCTTTTCTTAATACAATCAAATAATCTAACGGGGTGTCGAGCATTTACTAGTCCTACCATTTCTTGCCCAGGGAAACTAGAAGGATATAAAGAATGGGAAGGAGGAAGATTAGTGTCTGGAATTGATATTCACAGTCTTTTTTTTCTCTTATTTTTAAAATTACTGTTAAGACTCAGAAGCCTTGGCTAACCTGAGATGTGAGAGCTGTCATTGCTGCATTACAGCACATAGTGCTGAGCAGGACATACATTAGGTGAGGGTTACTCCCTCTGTTCTCTCCTATAGGGAGAGAAAAACATTTACATTTCCAAAACTGTTTCCATGCAGAGAGTGAAACAAATGGTTTCCTGCTGTCCAGCCTCTCACTAAAAACATGTACAAAGCTTTCATAGGAGACGTAAGATGGCAAATACTGTATGAAACTAACTCACAGGTACATGACAAGCTACCAAAGATGAATGAGGCAACTTGAAAAGCAGCAATAAAGTATCTTTCATCATGACACAAATCAGATAAACCACAGGACATATTTTATGCCATTTGGTCCACTGATAAGTTTCCTTTGCTTACTAGTGTTTCCAGAAATAAGCTGAATGAATGAGTGTCCAAAAAGGAAACAAAGAATTGCTTTAAAAAAAGAGCAAAGAACAGAACACACTGATATTTAAAAGGTCTCACACATTTTTCCTCATAAGGGGGAAATAAATACACTTAGCTGTCTGTGAGTCACCTTTACAAATTTATATGAAAAGCTAGTTAAATAAAAATGCAAGGGACTGCTTGATATATCTGTAAGACACAGAAATATCTTTAGTGAAACGTTAGTTAACAGAACACATTTTTGATAGAAATCAATGATATAGTTACCACATGAATAGTTGCATCTCTCTCAGGAACATCAAGAAAGACTGCCTAGTTATACTGATACAGAAAATTTATCCCAAGCTCATTATCATGATTGGTAAAAACCCCTTCTGCAGGGTTATTCTTAACACACAACAGTAAGCAGCTATTTTAAGCACAAATTTATTACCTATTTGGCTCACTGCTTTACCTGCAAAACAGTTTCACCAACCCAAAGAGAAGCCACTGTGCATGACAAAAGACTGCTTTAGCCAGCTTTGCTGATGAAAATACCCAAAAGTTTGGGTTCCGCAAATGCTCCAGTTGCAATGAGAGACTTAAAAGGAAAAAAACAAACGTATCTCAGTTTCTCTCACATGCAACTACCACCATCTGAAGCTAGTTCAAAATTACCAAATTTTTCAGACATTCACCCTCTCTAACACAGATGGTAGCAACTCCTACCATCATAACCATCCTTAGTTTTGCTTCAGGTTGGTAACTCCAAGTTCTGTATTTTCCCCTTATCCTTTTGTCTTCTTTCCGAACTGAACACAGAAAAATATAGAAAAAGCCCTACACTCTTGTACTAAGGCAAGATAATTTAAGAAAGTAATATTTAAACTCTCAAGCAAGTATTTAAAACTACAAATATTTTATACAACTAGAATGTCATACTTTAACTTTAAAAAGTAAATATCTGCCCTCCCCAACCAGGATCATAGCCTTGCTACGAGTTGCTCCATACAGAACACAAATGGACAGTGGGGGGAAAAGTAATTTAACATACATTCATCACCACACTGTGAAATGATTCATTTGGATCTGAGCTGGCCTGCTAATGCTATAACTATATTTCTATAATATATTTGAGAGAATAATTTTACTTCTTATGAGTCAGATGAACTGAAAGTCTTAACTTCATTCCTAATCAGCATATAAACATCTTTATTCTTATGTCAATACTGCTTTTGAGACTCAATACGATTTTCTTTGTATCCAGCAGCCCCAAAGGAACAGCCTTATGTGATACACAGCAGTTAGATACAAACTATCTAATGGTGATGCCTGCATTATAAGGGAATGACGACTCCCCCTTTCAAAATAAAGACATTTTCAAACAACTAGAGTGGTCATATGAGAGAGCTATGCAAACTGGCAGGAAGTCAAAAAGTGTTAAACTGCCTGAACTGCTATCCTAGTTCATTTGCCTAGTAAAATTAAACAACCTCTCAAAATAAAAATACAAAAAGACCGGATGGATTTCTAAAAGCAGCACAGAGGCCAAATAAGTAGAGTACTAACGAGTATACAAAGGCCCTGCCAAGGAGCCAGATGTAGCTGGTGGAATATTTCCTACAGCTTGGCATTGGGGCACTTTACGTTCCATAAGCAAATGACAAGGAGAGCAGAATACTATACATTTTATCTGGCTAGATTAATGTTCTCTTTCAATTTTTCAGTCCATCTAACTTCTGTGAAGAAGTAGATGAAAAGAATTAACATACTCAAGTTCAAGGCTCAAAAACCAACTTACATTTTCTTTCATTGCATAGTTGCTCCTTTATATAACACAACTAGCCTGAGATTTTTGTCTTTTAGAGACACAACAGATTACCACTGTCCAGTAACTCAGCTGCCTCTGCAAGAATACAAGCTTGTAACGGGGACAAATTCCAACCAGAGAGATGCTGCTCTTTTTTCAAAGGCCATCTAGTGTCAAGGAGAAGCTTTCCAATTCCTAACTAAACTAATGTGACATCCTAAAGATTTTATTTAAGGAAACAAAAATCTCATCCAGTATTCTTCAGTATTATCCTAAATGTAAAACTACAATTTACTATCTACAGAAAGCTATCCAACAATATTGTAAGCATTAAGTTTTATAGATTTGTGTAAGTCAGCAGTTAGCAGTCAAACAGTCAGTGGGATAAACAAAAACCTAGTTACACTGTGAAAGACAAGTGTATGCTACCACGTTCAAGAAATATTTACAAATATTTACAAATATCCTTCATAAGAATTCCATTTAAGGTTTGAACTTTGAATTTAAGTTTGAAGTACTGTACACCATGTCGCAAGGAAGAGCGCCACAGCGAGACAGCACAGCTGCAGCAATACCGCTGGTACCAAAACATGCCTGCAGCACTAGGCAGAAGAGAGCATTATTTCTAGATGTTTTGCTCTAGTATTCAGGAAATGGTTCGGATTAGAAGTGCATTAGGGTTGAAGAGCTATGAAAAAAATGTCCTGTGTAAATGTCCTATCATTCTCAATATGGTTAATATCTCTCTTCTGAAATTTTCCATATAAATCTTCAGCTTATCCTCAAGTAAAGCCAAAATAGTTGATGTTCCAGGAAGATGCTACCACAAGACATTATCTTGATCTTAGTATGAAGAAACACTCTTCAGCAGTAAGCGAAATCTAACTCAGACACATTTAATGAACATGAAATCTGAAATGTTGAAGAAATGGTCCATTTTGACATGAAATTTCCTCAAAGTGCTTTGTATTTAAAAAGGAAAACCAGAAATACTTTTTATGTTATACTGCTCATCTCAAAAGATCACTTTTACTGGCTTTTCAGCAATTGGCTGAACAGTTACAGAAGCTACAGAACCAGCAGCACTCTTATTACAGCCCCTTCTGATCTCTTTCAAAGATATTTTAAATTTAGCCCTTCCTTACAAGTACTGCTAAGTATTAACAAAATACATAACTTTATTTAGATCAGTGAAGAAGAACCAAGAGATAACACAGAAAGTGAAAAAGTTGCCATTATTTTCCCTTTTATTTCCTTATAATTCAAAAGGAAAAAAAGTAATCAAAGGGCATATAGTGTCAATAAAGGAAATAATCTTTACTATTTCCTTAAAATGTTGACAGAAAATATAGTATCCAAAACTCTACTATTTCTGTTTTTCATTTTAATGAATGTAGACTGAGTTCTATAGTTCTCAAACTACTGAACCTAAAAAAAAAATCTGAAAACTAAATACTAAGCTTAAAAAAATCCATCTTGCTAATGGTTGAGCTTCTAGAGTAATCTCATAAAAACTGAAGATATATATCTGAAATACAGATTTTATTCTTAAGCTATTCACAATGATTTCATATAAATTCACTTTTGGAATATTATTCATAAACTACCTATCACAAGTACACAAAATTGATGCTAGTGTAAGAACTGTTTCTTCTCCCATTTTATATCTCCTTCTGTTTAATTTTGCAGCTCTAGAAGGACAAAAGTATAAAGCTTTTATTTAAATAAGTATGCCACAAAATTAGATCTACTTTTCAATATAGTTTTAAAATCTCATAAAAATCCACTTAAAATACCTAGCCTTCATAAATCTCAGAGATCTACACGTGTTAAATAGGTATATAAATAAACAAATATAGGTCGACTCCACTGAGAAAACACAGATAGAATCAAGATCAAGAAAAAAATTAAAAACCTAATGCTACTATACATGAATGAATTTCAGCATTTTTGCAATTTCTTATTTTACTAATTTCTGGTTAGTTATCCATAATGTAGCACTCTTTTAAAAAGTCTTATTTTAAGAAAGTAAAAACTACCTGTGTATAAGCTCCTGAATAGCATGCAGGGTAACTCCACAGGTTTTCAAACTTTGATGTGTGCACAATTAAAGTAATCAGCCTAAGGCAGGCAACACACACAGGAGAATATTATGTTTCATTATGGTGATTTTTGTCATGGAATTTAAATAAGTGTATTGAGTGCAATGTTCCATGTTCTAATTATAAAGCAAGGAGGTATTATTGTAATAACCTGTAACAACTTCCATTACAGTTTGGGGAAGCCCTATAATCTAATGCTCATCTTAAGCCACAAGAATGTTTCTTTCCACCTCTTGATTTCCAAACCTCAAAGTTTCCTACAAGCACTATCAATTTCTTCATAGTTAATTTTAGCTCACTAACAACCATCTCACTCTTCTTATTTATCATATTTATCTCATTTTTTCATTACTTTATCTGCTTTCTCTATTGCACTGGCAAGTCCACTAACAAAGTTTCATTTCACCACAGAACCAAGCTTTTAATCACTCCTGTGAAAGTTCAGCAAACCTTTCCTAGTTCTGCAATAACCTTGAACTGACTGTGGTCAGCAAGAAACAAACAATGTCATAGCAGTACTGATATCACTAGAAAACATTTCTCTCTACTGCCTGAGATCTTCTTTATGCAGTGAGAGATGATACTAGTCTTCTAATTTTGTTTCACAGTAAAACTCCCACTCATGAGAATTCAGTGAAAGCCCATACTCAATCTACTAGTTGTTGTCATCTCCTACCTGAATGGTATTTTACACATATTTTGACCTACGTGTGTCATTTTACATATTGTTCACATGAGAATAACCTTAGTGGGAAGGATTTTAAAAAAAAAAAAGTTAACGTCTCTCCCACCTTCAAAAGCTGCTTGCCAATCGTTGGACTCATTTTTTCATCCACCATGAGAATCACAATTCCTCTGTCATCCATACCTCGGCGTCCCGCACGACCTGACATTTGAATGTATTCACCTGAGGATATCTAGGATAAAACAAGAAAAAAATAGCAAACATTAAAAAATAAGAACACATAAAGTGCTACTTAAACACTAAATGACCATGATGCATAAAAATCAGCAAAGGAAAGTTATCTAAGACATGAACTTTTCACAGATCGAACTCATTACTCGTATTGGCCACCAAGCTACTAAGATATAAACCTGTAATTATGAAGAATGTGTGTCAGCAGCGTAAGTCAATTATGCTCCCATAGCTACAGTGATTTCCATAATATGGTGCATCATTTCAACAACCACAAAAAACATTTTACTAATGTCTTATGTGATAGAAGGTTGCTGGGCATGGTGGAGATTACTAAAAGGTAATACAACTTCAACATACGGATAATGCATCTTCACCATCTTCAAATAATATATCATTCATTCAAATAATTTAAAAGTAACGTTAAAATACTGATGCCTAGCAAAAGCAGTATTTCTATGCCTACTAACTGTGAAACCAAAAAGCTTATAAAGCTCTGGGACATGGACAAGGGCCAGCTATAACTGGTTCCCTATTGTCTCACTATGTTGTAAAACAGGCCAGTTTTTTTGCCATCTGTGGAACTTTTATTCCCAACAACTTCCTGAGTTTCACTTTAAATCAATCCCAAAAACTACTTCAGGAATCTGTGTTAAATAAGTTAAAAAACTCAAGCTCCACATATCTAATACCTCAAGCTAATCCTCACATATATCTTAAGGACATGCAGTAAGACTGAATGAACTGTCAAACTGAACAGCCCAAACTAAGACTGAGGAAACATTTACTTCACAAGGCACATCAAGTCACCTGTCCTGTTCACTGCAATATTCCCATCTCTGAATGATGAATCATGATAAAGTTTTGCTGTGATGACTTGTACACCCTTATTATTATTTACATGTCAGTCACATACCTGTCTTTAATGTTGAAAACCTTTAAATTTTTTCCCAGATGTTTAAGAATCTGTCATTCCCTCTGCACATTTCTGGCCTCCTGGGGGCTACCCAAAATATTCTACAATAACAGAACAATCAATATGTGTCTGAGGTAAATTTTCTACTTTTTGGGGGCCTGTCAAAACCTAAATTTAAAAATCATTATAGTATGATACTAAGCCCACTTATTGTCCATATTGCTCTGACACAGAAGAAAATACTTGGGTCTCACCACTTTGGACAAACTGTGCTGAAGGCGTAGTTTGCACAATGTCCACTACTAACCTGTGTTTGATGCCCTGTTGCTCTATTTATTAAAATAACTTGCTGCGTTATCTGCGGAACCTTGCCTTCAGGAATTTGTACACTTACTACAAATAGATCAGTGAACTTTCTACCATACTGAAGTGGGAATATCAAGAGTAAATTTAATCCTAACACAGTTTAAATAAGGCAAGACAGAATCTGATTTTCACTTACCCATCGAAAATCTTTCCCATCAAATTTGCTGGCACTAGTAAATAGCACAGTCCTGGCAGGCATATTAATTCCCATAGCAAAAGTTTCCGTTGCAAATAAGGCCTAAACAAACAGACTGAAGTTAAGCAAACAAAAACAAAGGTTCTTATGCAAATGTGCAAATAGTCAGAGATTGCTACAGAAAATCTCTCTAGATTTTACTGCTTATGAACATTTAACACAGGAATGTAGGTGTATTCAATATTTAATAACCGAACCAAAAACATTCTTTCCCCCTTCCTTTACTTCATCTGCGAGAATATGGAAACTAGTTAGATGGGACCATGTGAAAGACACCGAAAGAAAACACAAGGGAGTGCGAAGTACATTAATGAGAAAGAATAGTTCATTTTCACATTCAAAGTTTGCAAGAACAAAATAGCAGTTAGCTACCCAATAAACTCCCACAACTTTCATCTACAGTTAGATTCTTCTGAACATATGTCCCTTAGGCCAACTAACAAAAAGCTTGGTAAATGTCTACAGGCATTTATAGGAGTAAAATATAGCATAAAACTTTGAAGATAATGTTTAAGTTAGACACAGTAGTTTAAATACTGTAGAATAAAATTGGGAACCAGAGCTGTAATTTTGCAGCAACACAAGACATCTAAGGCAAGGTATTAAAGGCTACAAACTTCCAGGTTCAAGAATTGTTTTATCAGGTAAAGATGGAGGCATTAAGGCAAATATTTGCATTTTTCAAGGGAAGGGCACTGCAACCAATTACACCAATTAACTTTTGCCACTGGAACAGCTACAGGTTTCTGTAAGTGCTGTGTGTGCTTGTAGAACTCAGTATGTAGATCCACAGAAATGAGCATTTCCCTGTATATTTGTGTAGCTCTTTTTAAAACTCCCTACTTACTGTTCCACACAAAGTACCAAAAATGTTTTTGTTAAGTACTAAGCCTTACGCTTCCTGCACAGGATCGCATTCAAAACACCAAGTATTTTTCAGTTTGGCATGTGCAGAGCTTTTCACCTTTTTCAGTCAAGGAGAACATCCCTGCTGTAATACTAGAGTACATTCTGAGCTAAGACATACTTCGTTTTTCAGGATCGACTTCTCAGGATTTCCACCACACAGAAAAACTTAAATATGGACATCAAATATATACCTTTATTAAGCCCTCAGAGAAAAGAATTTCTATGGTTTCTTTTAAGATAGGAAGCAGACCACCATGGTGGATACCAATTCCTCGCTTCAGAAGAGGAAGAACATGCTCAACCTGGGAAAAAACACAGAAATACCAGTAAACAAATTTTAATATTCATTACCTAAAAATAAAAGCTTCACAGAAATCCTCAACACTGCCCTTCGCGTTCATGTAATTCACTATTGCCTAATTTTAAATAAAATAATTACCCCTTCCATATAATCTTCCAGTGAGAACTAGGAAAGATATAAAGGGTAAAGACAGAGGTCAATATTTTAGTAGACTAGTCTTACATTGGGTAAGGCCAGCTGTGAAGATACGCCCTAATTTACACATACGGTCAGAATTGAAATTTGCCTCTATAAAAACAAAAATGGCCTCATGTAAATAGTGAAATATTTTTGAAATAACGATCATTGTATGCATGAGTTTATTTCGTTTCAATTTTAGTTGCAGTGACTTCACTTGTTGACAGATGCTGTAAAACAGTGAAGTCAACACGTAAATGATAGCCATACAAGTCAATTCAGGTTGTGAATGACTGAATTTATCTCTAAAATTCTAAAATCATTATATCTCAAACAAATACCTATATAAACTTAGCTTTGCCTCTGTTTTTTTTTCTTGGCAAACAGATTCTCATTAACTAACCATTAATATATGGCCATTACCTTAAATCTAGTTCTACAAATACGCTTTTGAACTGCAGAAAACAGGAGAGCAGCAGCTGCTCCTATTCAATCTCCACTCACCTGAGGAAGCTTTTTGTCTTCATCTGACAGACAATCAATTGCATTATTGAACACTTCCTCAACCATCTTTTTTTCTTCATCTACAAAGGCAATTTTTAAGTTATTACAAAATCTAAAAGGTTAACACCATATGTACACAAAATCTTACCATATTCTAATATTCAAAAAGTTTACAATAAAAATAGTGTGGAAGACTATGAAGTCTACACAAAACCACACGTATCAGGTCAGATGATCTGAATGTGAGCATGAAGGAGCCTAACAGAAGAAGATGCTCAGGGAATAGGAAACAGGAAAACAGAACAAACCTGACAGAATAATCCAAATTTCAGCTATTTCCAAGCTTGAGATTTCTCAGTTTTATGTACTTTCTGTCTATTTTATACACTTCTCTTCTTCTCTTTTACCTACTAGTCCCCGTCAGCACGGACACAGGCATTTCCTCTTCCGTGTAATTGTCAAACTTCACACCCTTTCTACTTATGCAGGACAAACATCAAGAAGATATGTTCAAAGATATGACTGAAGAAAATACATGACTGCATTTGAGCATATCTTCACATTTCCTGACAGAAATGGCTACACTATTTTGCACTACTGAAGGAGAATGTGCGAAAATAGGAGCAATAAGCAAACAGGAACCCTGAACAGTTCACAAACATGGAATGCTATTATTACAGTGAACAGGATTTTGGAGAAGGAAATAAAGTTTAAAATAGAGTAAGAATTCAGTATTAAGATGATAAAGTACTCTTTGTGCACCAAGTTTC
>NW_009734727.1:0-11762 GCF_000703405.1 Apaloderma vittatum | reverse complement strand
ATAACCTGAGGTACCAACACAGTAAATGAAAAATATGTATTTTTCATTCCCAAAGGAAATAAAAGTATCTAACCAGAGTAACGTTTCACATTACACTACAATTGTGACTAAAACTGTATTTTATTTATCTGTACCTGTATTGAAATCTAGCTTTGTCATCTGAAGTGCATAGGCTTCACAGTCTTTCTTACTGAAGCTGAAAATAATCACGGGTTGGAAATTCCTTTCCATGATCATCTTCACAATCTTAAAAACATTTGAAGGCCCTGCAGAGACATTACATAAACTTAAATGTAATTTTAGCAAAAAAAGGATCTTATGGAGTAACTGAGACACAAACACAATTTGCATACAACTCTGTTGTATTAGACAAAAAGTTACTTTAGAATTGGATTCAAACTCACCTTTTGTTCCCCCTTTCCTTCCTTTCTGGTCCCCTTTTGCCAAGTCTCCTGCATCTCTAAGCACTTGCATTGCTGTATTAAAATTGTCTTCTCTGAAATCTCCCTAGACGTAAAACATAACCTTTGTAAGCAATCACTACTTGCACTTAAAAACATTTAATGTTTAGCATAATCAGTACCATTTACCCTGTATTTAGAGGCAGAAGGACAAAAACAACACAGAAGCTAGGAAATGAGTTTACTAGGTCAGTGGTAGAGCTCAGAATTAGGCCAGTGTGCCTGAAGCTATTACTCGTTGTTCTATCCACCACACCAGCAACCACACTAGACCTGCTGGAATGACACAATACCAAAACTGACTTTAAGGAGTGTCTTCATAAAACTGCCCAAAGGAGACCTAATTTCAAGTGCCCTATTACTGTTTATGGAATTAGCTAATACTGTGCAAGATAATTAGGGGCCAGTTAGCTCAGCCAGTTAGAGTGTGGTGCTGATAACATCAAGGTTGTGGGCTCGATCCCTGTTCGGTCCCCATGTGTTGCCTGATCTAGTTGAGAGGCGTCCCTGCCCATGACAGGGAGGTTGGACTAGATGATCTCTAAGGTCCCTTCCAGCCTAGGCCATTCTATGATTCTATGAATTTTAAATATGATTACTTCCAAAATTGCCTAAATACAAAAAAATGTTTTACCCCTTCAACTGATGTAAAATTTAAATGCTACTATGCTTTCCTTTAAGTGATAAATAGTACAAGAAACTTCAGCTACTTTGCAGATTTACAGAAAGTAGCACGCACTTTAGAAAAGACAGCAAGGATGAGGGCGCTCAGAGACATCTCAGCAAACTATTACTCCACTGACTACACAACATCAGATAATAAAACCAATCTTTCTGTAAGACCCCAAAAATCAATCAGCAGTTCGGTGATCACTGTTACCCATTTATACTTAATTTTAACAAAAACATCCTTTGTATAGCCAATCCAGATTTTACATGAGACGACTGATAGGTGAAGAAAAAGATCTTTCAAACAAACTGAATATTCCTTACGTTTTCATCAACAACCAGGTGGAGTCCATCTCCTCCTGCTGGGAATATATAATGCTGCAGTGGAGTGGGTCGATAGTCAGTGTAAATCACATGGCAAGGCTATGAAGGAAGAACAGCAGATGCATAAATATTTAGTATTTCTAAGTGCACTATAAAACACTTGCTTGATGGAAAAGCCAATATATCTCTATTAAAATACATCTTTCTAAAAGCCACACAGTAAGATTCACTAAGACAACAAATTTTCTTTCCTGATTATGCATTTTGTACTAATTACACTGCCTAAGAAAATAAAAGTTTGCACATCCTTTAGAAAAACACAAGTTGGCTAAAAAAGTTCTCTCATGAACACAGAGGGTAAGGACAGATAATATTTCCTTCTGTATTATCACACAGACTCAAAATCCTAACTCCTTTTAAAATCCAAAGAAAAAAATTCTATTTTGTAAAAAAGCCTGCAGTATTTATTACACTACCTAAAAAATGCACACAGTAGACTTTTAAACACATGTAATGTTTCAATGTCTGGAATGGAAAAGGCTTGTTTAGAAAAAAACAACAAAGCACTTCCTTTAAAACATTATCTATTACTTAAATCTAAATAATTTCTAAATGTATTACTTAAATTATATTACTTAATTAAAAAAAATAATCACAATCATGGGCTCTGCAAAATAAAGTCAAGGTTTTGTGCCAATCATAAACAGACATCTCTTATACCACGTTCCTTGCATCACAAACAATGTAAGAAACAATTGTTGGGTTGTTTTTAGTATAGGACCAACCTCCTGCGGATATTAACTTCCCTCACTTGAATTCACATGTTCTCTGCAGCATAAGCATCTCTTAAAAAAACATAGTAAAATAAAGCTAACGGTTACTGGACAGGACCAATCTATACTGCCCTCTGCTCATTTTGTTTGCATGCATAAATTTATGATTTACTTTCAATTTTCACACGGCCTTTTTACAGAGCTCTTCAAACAAATTCTCCAAACAACCTTTTGTCTATCAGCCCTCTGAAAGTCCTAGTATGTTCTTCATGTTTCATAATTCAGAAGGCTTGTTTAAGCCACTGTCTAAATGCACGGAAAATAAGCTTTAAAGAAACAGCTTTAATGTTGATATTTAGAACCAACAGCCAGTATAACTGGACTACAACCAGAGAAGCCAGGAGTGACCTGTATCATCACCATTAAGCAATATGAAGACAACTGAAAAAGATTCTCAAAGATCCAGTTCTCACCAACCAAAGCGACGGTATCATGCCACAAAGCAAGACGGAGGTGCAGCACATCAGAAACATTACCTGTTTGTGAAGATGGCAGATCCATTCAGCAAACTGACGGGCATTTGGAATGGTTGCAGAAAGGAACACATAATGAACGTTGTCAGGGAGCAAAATAATTGTTTCTTCCCAAACTACACCACGTTCTGGAAGTGGAAAAGTCACATGGGAAATTAATGTGATAAAAGACTGTTTTTTCAGCTCTGAGGCCAAAGGACAGTATGCTTCAGACAAAATAAAACAAAAAGTAAAAAAATACTGCCTCACACAAATGAGATATATCGAATGCCTTCAAAGTGGCTTTTGCCTTGGCATAGAAAATGCAGACTGTAATACACAATAACTATCTTATGTACATTCAGTAGAAAATAAATTCTAAATGATTTATGTACAAAGATGACTGATATTAAAAGAAAGAATAAAGATGCAATTCTTCAAAAGGAAAAAAAAAAGTTGTTCTTGGAAGGAAAAAAAATTCTTGAAAAGAAAACCTGTACATATAGGATACCTGAATCTCTCATGTAGTGGATTTCATCAAAAATAACCCATGCAACTTCTCGCATAACCTCAGAACCTCTGTAAAGCATACTTCTCAAAATCTAGAAAAGGACAAGAAAAATTGAGATTCATCACATGAAAAAATAAGGGAGATGTCAGTAAGAAACTGACAATTTTTGGTTCACTATTATATGGCAAGATGAAATTAGTGATTGGCTCTAAGATGCTTTCCAAGTTGATTTCAATCTAATACATCTCATGACATGAGGTGAACCAGTTTCTCTGAAAGAACAGTGAAGGAACATGAAAGAAAAATCAATTTTTTTTCCCAGCCTCTGCATCACAGCACATTTGTTACAGGTTTACAGATTTCTGCCAAGCCTTCTTCTTCCTCATGTTAAGAGATAACCTCTCTGTGTTTAAGAGATCTTTTGTGAGAAATCAAGTAATTCTGTTTCTCCACTCAAGCCTTTCTGTATCAGAGATTTCTCCAGAAGTCTCTTTACTCTCTTGACGTAAAGATAAAAAGAGGAAAATTCCAACTCATGGCTGAACAGATTTGTACAGAAAATACGACAAAACTGTGCCAACAATACTTTGCTATCAAAGGTGAAAAGCCGTGTATTCCTAGACTACTAGCATCCCACATGAACCACTGAACAATTAGTCAGTGATTCTCCTCTCCCCATTTTGTTTCACTACAATTTCTTTCACTACATTTTGTTCACTACAATTCACCACATTTTGTTTCACTACAAAATATTGACTATACAGGATTCATTAGGTTTGATTTTCAGTGCTTCACATCTATCCAAAGAAAACTCAGTGTCTTTGGGAAATTCTTCCTCTCTCCATGTGAGAATGGAAGTTCCTGACTGATAGTCCAAAAGCATGAATTTACAGACATTTAGATAACTTTTTAAAAAAACCAAAAGGTAAAACACTAAAGCAAGGAATAATGAACTTTGTAACATATTCTATCCTAACTGGTCTTGTTATGATAACTCTAACCTTTTAATATCAGACCTTCTCAGTCAAAAAAGTGTAGAAGAAAACAGAGAGATCAAGAAACAATGTCTCATGTTACCTCAGTCGTCATTACTAGACAAGAAGCTGTAGGATTAATAGTGACATCCCCGGTCATCAAACCAACATCCTGAAATTCTTCATACATCTCACGGTACTTCTGATTACTCAAAGCTTTAATTGGACTCGTAAATATCACACGTTGTTTCTCCCTCAAAGCCAGGGCAATTGCATACCTGTATTCAAACATGGTACATATTAAAGTTGTCAGGAAGACATTCAGGGGATAATATTTTCCTCTAATCTTCTGCTTTAAAAAATAAAACAAATTATGCAATCCAGAACTCCAAAAGAGTGACAGGAAGCATTAAGTTTAATGCAACCTTAACCCAAATACATATCTCTCTTTGGAGAGCAACAAATCACTGACAACAAGTTAACTGATTTTTGCAGACATCAGAGCACACCTAATCTAATCTAAAAATCTAATTCTAACTGTTCCATTGCAAACTATTTTTATTTGAAGCCATGCTCTAATATATCTACATGTACATCTCACTTTTCACGACAGGTCAGCATAGCCACTGCACTGTCAGACCAAACTCTGACATGAAAACACTCTCTTAAACATTTCTTGTCCAGTAAACAGCAAGCTGCAAATTAAATCAAACTGGTGCTTCCAACAAAGCAAAAAAACCACCTAAGAAACTCAGAATTTATAGTCAGGGACTAGAAAACAAAGATTTTTGTTTCTAAATTCATGCACACTGGTATTGTAGAAACATTCCTTTCAATCTGCACAGTAACACCTCAACAAAACTGGATTGTTTAAAGATAGAACACAAATTAAGCCTTTCACTAGCAACTACACAAGATGAAGGAAGTAATTTTTACATTCAAGAGCAGTCAATTAAATTCTAACACTGATGGTCCAAACTTTGTATCAAGGAACTGACACACCAACTACCTACAGTGCAACACAACAACCCAGCAAACATCACATCATTCTCCTATTGGAGCATGTCATAAAATTACTTACTCTGCACAAACAGTTTTACCCGCTGAGGTATGAGCCGACACTAACACAGACTGGTTATTATCCACACAAAGAATAGCTTCTCTCTGAAAGGCATCAAGAATAAACGGATATTCCTAAAAAGAAGGAAAGAAAAAAAATACAAATTTTTAACACTGTTACTTACATCTAATTAATTTTCTGATTGATCTAGTGTGTAAATCATGGGCAAAACCAAAATCTTGTAGGTATTCATAACTTCAGTGGATCTTTGGCTGAAAACCAGGGAAAAAAGGAGCATTTATGGCCTCTGGAAGAAGGGACAGGCCACTCATAACAAGTACAAGAATATTGTCAGGTTATGCAGGAAGATACTGAGAAGACCCAAAGCCTAGCTAGAAATTAATCTGCCTTGGAGATAAGGGACAGTAAGAAAGTTTCTATAAATAAATTAACAACTAAAGAAAGACCAGGGAGAGCCTCCATCCCCTACTAGACCCAGGAGGAAATATGGTAACCAAAGACAAGGATAAGGCTGAGGTGCTTAATGCCTTCTTTGCCACAGTCTTTAGTAATAAAAACACTTTTACTGAGGAAAGCCAGTCCCCCAAGCCAAGAGAGAGGCCAGGAGCAAGATGTCCTCCCCACAATTCAGGAGGAGATGGTCAGCAACCTGCTGCTTCACATTGATGTCCGCAGACCTATGGGGCCAGATGGGATTCATACTGGTGTTGAGAACAGGCAGCGCTGCTCACCAAGCCACTTTCCATCATTTATCAGCAGACCTGGCTGAATGGGGATGTCACAGCTGAATGGAACTCAGCCAATACAACACCCATCTGTAGGAAGGGACGGAGGGATGATCTGGGAAATTACAGGGCTGTCAGGTTGACTTCAGTGCCAGAAAAGCTGATGGAGCAGATCATCTTGAGCTCCATTATGCAGCACATGCAGGGGGATCAGGCCCAGTCAGTACGGGTTTATGAAGGACAGGTCCCATTTAACAAACCTGATCTCCTTCTATGACAGGGTGACCCGCTGGTTAGATGAAGGAAAGGCTGTGGATGTTGTCTACCCTGACTTTAGGAAGGTATCAGATACTGTTGCCCACAGCATTCTCCTAGAGAAACTGTTCCTGGCTTGGATGGGCATAAGCTTTGCTGGGTGAAAAACGGGTTGGATGGCCGAGTTCAAAGACTTGTGGTTAATGGAGTTAAATCCGGTCGGCGGCAGGAGGTTGACCGGAGGTTGTAGCAAGGTGGGGGTTGGTCTGTTCTCCCCAGTGGCAAGTGATAGGACAAGGGGAAATGGCCTTAAGTTGCACCAGTGGAGGGTTCAGGTTGGACATTAGGAAGAATTTCTTTACTGAAAGGGTTGTCAGGCATTGGGACAGGCTGCCCAGGGAGGTGGCTGAATCGCCATCCCTGGAGGTGTGTAACAGATGGGTGGGATGTGCTGAGGGTTTAGTCGTGTCCATAGCACTAGGACAACAGTTGGACTCAATGATCTTGAAGGTCTCTTCCAGATGAAACTGTTCTACGATTCTATGATTAATACAGTATTTTGCAATGACTGTGTATTTGAATAATTTTATTTAATACCATACCCAAGATCTTTGCTTATATATTGCCCCAATGACTGAATTTTCTCTAACTGAGGAATAGAAACTGCAGTATACAACTGAAGTCACCACCTCACATTGTAGAATAGAACTGAAACCACAACAGCCCACTCACCCCATTCAACCAGGAGTTTACTGTACCAAACTCAACATACAGCAATCCAAACAAACCCAAAATCCACCAATATTACTTACAACAACCCATCTTTTCCTTACTGACAAGTACCTCATTTTTCCCTCTGCCCTCACCTACTGCAAAAAAGAAAAACAAATGTAATCTATCACATACTTTTGCAGCTTTTCCAGTTCTCGGCTTCAGACCTGTGAATTCTTCATCTGCTGGCAGTGCAACCTATCAAACACAATTTAAATAAAAATATTTGCAGAATGCTCAGTGACAACTCCAGTGACATAGCAAGCTATGAAGAGCTTGGGCAGGAGATGTAAAGTTCATGAAAACTAATTCGAATTTCTATTATCCTGTTGGCACGAGCTCAAGTGTCTAAGCTTCCTTCCTTTCTCAGAACTTTTCAACTAATATCTCTATCCTTCTGCCCCAACAATATTCCTTTTTTCATTTCTCTGATACTCCCTACTGTCTTGTGTGAAATATTTCTGCTTCATATACCTTGGAAAATTAGCTCTTCAGGCTAAGACACAGCTGTGGCTTCTGGTCAATAGTCATTAGAATTACTCAGTTCAGACTGACAGCAATCCCTCTCCAATGACCACGAATTTGTACAGGTAAAGTTCCGGTTCCTGACTAATATCTAACATTCATTTATACCAAATATTTAAGCTCTCTTCAGTTGCAAAGCTGTACCAGACATCTCAAGATAACAAAGACTGTACAGACACGTGGTGGTGTCAGGCCATAGGCTAGACTTGATGATCTCAGAGGTCTTTTCCAGCCTCAATAATTCTGTGTTTCTGTGACTTTAAAACAGGCTTTAAAATCTGTATCATCAATTCTATATATAATTCCTTCGTTACAAAGGTCTAACTATACAGGGTCCTGGAATGTGACCCTAGCTAACTTGAACAACCTCTGTAAGGCAGCACAGAAAAGAAAATTAGCATAAAAGTACACAGAAATTGACATTTACGGATTTACTTCTCACTGAAACTCTTTCTTACAGTCATCTTTGGATAAAGGATGATTAAAAAAAATAAATCAGCATTCATATCTCTGATTTTTCATATTTTAAACTGCATTTATGTCTATCAAATTTGAAAATGGATAGTTTTCATTATTTCACTCTTACATCAAAAGGACTTTTATCCCTTTTTACCAAAATTTTCAACAGCAATCAGCCTTACAAGAAAGCCTTTCATTCCTGAATCAGAAGAGCAAAAATATTTCCAGACACTGTTTTACACTCAGATCACACGATGAATACACATCTGTTTTAAGAATCAGGAAGTTTTACTCCTCAACAACAGTACTCGGAATGTGCATAGTACCTTTCGAATATGGAAACCTATTAACACTGAGTAATTCCCATCTTACCACAAATCAGACTGCTTCTGTTAAGATATCTGTAGTTTTTCAAATGTATTTTATGCATGCTTAATGCCAGATACAGACCTCAGACTCCTTATAAGACTGTTTTACCTCAAATACAATATGAAATAATAAAACTAATTGAGCACAGAAAGGCTCTGCAGAGGAATCTTAACAGGTTTCATTGATGGGTCAAGGCCAAATGTCTCAGAAAAAAGTAAAAACCTGAGGGTCAGGGTGGACAGCTGGTTGAATATGAACCAACAGTGTGCCCAGGTGGCCAAGAAGGCCAATGGCATCCTGGTCTGTGTCAGGAATAGTGTGGCCAGCAGGACCAAGGCAATGATTGTCTCCCTGTACTCAGCACTGGTGAGGCCTCACTTTGAGTACTGTGTCCACTTTTGGGCCCCTCACTACAAGAACGACACTGAAGTGCTGGAGTGTGTCCAAAAAGGGGCAACAAACCCAGTGAAGCATCTCGAGCACAGGACTTATGAGGAGCAGCTGAAGCAATCGGGGATGTTCAGCCTGGAGAAGAGGAGGTTGAGGGGAGACCTCATTGCTCTCTAAAACCACCTGAAAGAGGGTTGTTGCGAGGTGGGGGTCGATCTCTTCTCCCAATAACAGATGACAGGATAAGAGGAAACGGCTTCAAGTTGAGGTTTAGACTGGACGTTAGGAAAAAATTCTTCACCGAAAGGGTTGTCAAGCATTGGAAAAGGCTGCCCAGAGAAGTGGTTAAGTCACCATCATCCCTGGAGTTAAAAGACATGTGAATGCAATGCTTAGGGGCATGGTTTAGACGTGGAGTTGTCAGTGTCAGGTTTACTCAGTGATCTTGAAGATCTTTTCCAACTTAAATGATTCAAAACTCTATGATATAATAAGTACAAGCACAATATATAATATTATACTGGCAGTAATACATTTAATTATATGAAACAAATATACGCTTTTCACGTGTATTTCCACTGCACTTACCTCATGTGTACAACCTTCAACAGTTTCCACAGATTGCACCTTTACTTGAGGCATCAGGTCTGTCAGACTAAAAAAATTCTAGTTAGGATCCCTAAGAAGCTATGTAAAAATCCTCTTTTCTTTGTAAACAGGAAAATGTTGAGCTTCATCTCTATTTTAACTGCAACATTAAAAAAAAGGATGCACAAGCTTAAAATCAACAGTTGGCAGAGACTACTACCAGGGCAAGAATAGCTTTATGTGTTAAAATTTTGCTGCTATGTAAGTCTATATGTACCTAATGCTTTGGGATTTGTAACACCTTAAAAACTTGCAGCACAAAACAGCATTTTGATCACATGTTCACATGAAGTTTTCTGATTAAATGAGGACTTTTTCAATATACCACAAAGCAAAATTCAAGACCTGTACTCCTGCTACTAGCCACAACACCAAATAACAGCAGCCTAAAAAGTATGACAAGGAGTTGCATGAAAGAGGTTTTGGGGTTTTTTTCCACTCCTTTCTGCCTCGTGGCCACAAGAGGGGGCCTGTGTCTCACTGCATAAAACTTGTGACGCTTCCAGCGTACTTGAGTAACTTATGGGCAAATACACCTTCCACCGCGACCAGTAACACAGGACTTGACATATTGACTCTGGTTCTGCTTTGCATTCACACAGGCACCCTCTGTCTGCAGTGTTCTAAGAAGCCTTCTCATGATTTTTGGCACAGAACATCTCATACTGAACTTAAGAAACTTATCATGTAAGGCCAACAACAGTGCAAACCAGAATTCCGTCTGACCGGAATCTATAACACACCTTCCAGAGAAAATTATTAAGAACACAGCAAGCACACAATTTTTATTTTTGTAATAAAGTTTTCTACATCTTGAACTAGGAAGTACATACGTGTATGTGGCAGCTCTGGAATTCAGTTTTTGCTGTGAACCCTCTTAATCATTTTCTGAACCAACATAAACTTCCAAGCTCCCAAGAATCTCTTCAGACACTCTAAGCTGCAAACGTGTCTGCACTGTCCCTTCAATCTGTTTTCTAAATGCCTCGTAATTCCTGTCATCAAGTTTTAAAAAGATAAGAGGGAGAGACATGCAGATCCTAAAGCGCAGAAACACCATTCTGGCTTCCCTTCAGCTGCCTTATCTTCCCAGCTGCTAACACATGCAAGAATATAACCCTCTCCATGTCAAGAACTTGTTACTTGTGCTCAGATTTGAAAGTGCATCCATACTTAAGAGTCAAATTATTTGCTACAGTTATAATCTCACATGCCCCCAAAAGTTTTGTTTCTGTTTTCTTGGTCAAATTCTCCTTCCTGCATCCCAAGCCAATTATGTCTTTCAGTGGCATGGTACACAGCAAGCCTGTCTCTTCCCATGTGCCTCATCACTTATCTGTTGCTATATGCCTGAAATCAACACAATAGCTTTGACCAAGAATTGCCAATCCACATGCAGGAACCACAAATACACAAACATTTCACACTAGAGTTGTCTATTTGTTCACAACACTATTTTAAACATATACAGTGCTCATCACTGCTGACACTTTACTACCAACATCTCCTCTCTAATGCAGACAACAGAAAATCAACTTCATATGCAAATTCATCTTTACATGAAAACACTGCAAAGCTACTTACGTCAACTATTCACACACGGTATATACGTAATCAGTGTGTCTTGCTACGATTTCCTTACACATTAAGCTGGACACTTACTTAGTATCTTCTGATACAACGTCTTCCAATTTTGGCTTCTTCACCAAAACAGCACCTTCAGTACTATCGACCTCAACTTCTGTTTTGGGCCTCTCTGCTGCAGCGACTGAAGACTTTTCCTCTGGTCGTTTTCTGCAACACAGACAACAAATTTAAAGTTTATCTCTTTTACGTATGCATTTTCGGAAAATAAATCAGGTTTCCTACAGGCAATCGCACTGCATTCAGGGCCCAACCACGTGTAAAAACCACCGCGTTTTCAAATCACTTCCCAGATGAGCTTGACCTCAAGTCCCCGCTCCCCCCAATCGCCCACCACGCCCGGGCTGGCTACAGCTTTAAGACTAGGGTTCCTATGAAAGCGTGTCCCAAGGCCGCACTGGTCCCGCGGGGGCTCGGTAACTCGACCAGGCTGGCGGAAGGCCAGGCCGCAGCCGCCAGGGCACGCCGCTCCCTCGGGCCTCCATCGCGCCCTCACCCCGGTCTCCTGGCACCCTCGGTGGGGCCTGCTTTGGTCTTCCTAGCGCCGGAGGCGGCGGCGGCCGAGTTCTCCTCAAACACGCTGAAGAGCTCATCTCCGAACGCGTCCGCCATCTTCCCCACCGTCCCACAGTGCCTCGCGCGACACTGCGCTCTCCTCACGCCGCCGGATC